>NC_143015.1:10438814-10607981 GCF_055824585.1 Amblyomma mixtum | reverse complement strand
TCAAACGAAGCGTAACTGCAGCTTTTCGCTTGTCTATCCAGGCTTAACCACAGCTAAGCAACAGCCAATTTTTTGCAGCAGAAGAAAAGCTCATTCGCCTAATACGTTTTAAAACACTGCTACCAAGGAACTCCAGAAAAGGGTGCCGATACAACGGCACAGGAAACAAATACTCTGTAAGTGCCTGAGTCATCTGCCTTCTGGAGAGGCTATACAGGGGTCAGTCTACTCACAGAGATGAGTGTATAAATAATGGCATATTCTGGTAGTTGGCACCCTATAACATCAATAACGAGGGAACTGCTCCCGGTTTAGGCAGGAATTCATATTTTATTTCGGCGTTAAAAGTCGCATAAAAATGCATGGTGGCGACCCCAAACGTTCATTTTGTTCAAGCAGGTGGTAGTCTTTTTTTGTAGAAGCAGAAGTGAATATACTACATACCGTTAGTATGCCCCAATGCCACAGAAACCTTCGTTTTGTTCTAATAAACTGTAGAAGGTGTACCGCTCGCTTTTTCTGTAAATCACATGAATATTTAAAGTTATACGTACGCTAAACGCATGCACATTCCCACTTTTAGTTCAGTGTATGCTAGCAGAGACTAGAGTGTACTAGAAAGCTCTTTCTAGTACACTCTAGCAGAGACGCAAAAATAAACTCAGCATATAGTGGCGCCATCTGGTTGTCAGGAGGGGAACCATTGCTGTAAACAAACCGACTCTCCACTTAAGCCTAGAAGCGGCAGAATCGTTACTCTAATTATTAAAATAAAGCAAATTTACCACTTATACGTTTTCTTATAGGCGAGTGGAGACGAAGCGAAAGACCGGCGCCCCATTTATGGCCAGTGAACGCGCTTAAAAGGCAGCAACAACGAGAATCCAGTCCGAAGCGAGAGCTAGGCACTATAGCGAGAGTATAGTGCCTAGAATACTGGCCAGTATATTCTAGGCACTATAGCGAGAGGTCCAGCTTCGACGGGCGCCGCCATGTTTGTCGCCGCGCAGCGGAAATCCAGATGGTTGCCAGATGAGACTACCATCTCATACAGATGTGTTCCCACATCAATAAATTCTATTTTAAAATGTTCTACCGCACTTCTTGGCACCAAACCTGGCTAAACGGTAATTTGAGTAACGAGCTATCGGTTGCAGCAAAGAAAATATGGCCGATAAAATTCAGTAGACTGACCCTTCAAAGAAAAGTGCACAGTGAGGAAATTGAAGGTATCAGCAACTTCCTTGAGGAAGTGTGTCCAGTTGGTGTGAACAGGAAAGGCAAATGAGCACTGAGACGCCTGATAATCACAGCTACTTAAAAAGGGTGGTTTGCCGACTTGAAAACGAAAAATAAACCCGAAACAAGCTGACGCACGAATAAGGAATGTTCCACCAGACTCTAGAGAAAGAAATAGGTTATAAACATACTCGTAGGTTATATCCGGCGCATATAGGTTCCCGTTGGGAACGCCATTCCAAGGTAACAATAGTTCTTTGCATCACCTACACTTTCTTCCTCGCACAGTGCAGAATCTGCAGCACATCTGCAAAGGGCATCATTTTTAATCCTTGTGGTTTCGAAGTCACTGTACCTGCTGATTTTGCCGCCAGGAGGATTTCCATTCATTGCGAAGAAGAGAAGGTGATCGCGAGAGCGCAGGCGCCACGCGCTTCGTCGAAGCACAACCTGGCGCACTCTAGCCATTTTCTAGAGGACAACAACAACAACAACAACGAAGCAGCAGTAACAGCACCTTGACCTCATCTGACCGAGTGAGGGCAAGAGCAGCAGAGGCTGGAGAGGCACTTCCTGCGAGACAGCAGCCTTCGCCGAAACGATTGTATTCTGCAAAGCCACGCTAGGCGACGAGGTGCCGAACGCTGCACGCAGTGGACCCACGACCGGCCCTGCGGACTCTGACTTAGAAGCCTCCGGGGGTGGTCGGTGGTGGTGGTGAAAACTTTATATTTTAAAAAAGAGTTTGGGAGCCACAGAGTGGCCCCGCTACATGGTCGGCGTCCCTAGTCCGGGACACCGCACGACGAGGCCCCGTCTCTCGCCCGTTTCACCAGAGCCCTTTGGGACTCAAGCGAGGAGCAGTTGAGGAGGGCAGTCTCCCATGCCTCTCTGGAAGGGGTAGGGGAGGGGGGGAGGTGGGGATTTTGAGTACATGCCCACACCATGTGGAAGATATCACAGGTCTCCCCACAGTGTGGGCATCGCCCATCCGTGTTAGGATCGTAATGTTTTATTATTGCAGGACAGAGTAGAGTACCTGTCTGCAGGCGCCTTAAAGTTCGCTCCTCCGTCTTACTCAGCCCTTTTGCAGGGGCCGGGAAAAGGCGGTGGTTGTCGCTATAATGTGTTAATATTTTCCTGAATCGCAGCAGCGGCTGGTTAGTCTCCGAGCCAGAAGAGCTGGGATGAGGAGCCCGGTGAGTAAGCGCTCGGGCAGCCGCGTCAGCGGCCTCATTACCTCGTAAGCCCTGGTGGCCAGGAGCCCAAATGATTCGTTTGGGTGTTGGATCAGTGGCAGTCCGTCGTAGAATACAAGCAGCTAAGGGGGAGATCTCCCCTGCCAAGTAATGTTCACATGCTTTTCGGGAGTCCGTGATGATTATTCTCGAATTGGCGTGGGCGGCAGCAAGCGCTATCGCTACTTCCTCGGCCCGCATTGAATTCGGGGCTCGAAAGGAGAGTCCATCAACGTGCATTTCCTGGTGAACGACAGCGGCCGAGTAAAATCCCGTGGGCGATGGCCCTGCTACGTCTACATAATATACACCGGGTCGGGAGCCGTGTTGTCTCTCAAGAGCCCGAGCCCGCGCTTGTCGTCTGTTTTCATGCATGTCGGTGTCCATGTTACGGGGGAGCGGGGAGACCCAGAGCATATGGCGCCATAGTACTGGGATACGCTCCGCTTCCTCTGGAGTGCAGTCGTGTTGGATGTGTAAGCGGTTTAGCAGGCGGCGCCCAGGAGCCGTCTGCGTGAGCCGCGTGTATTGGTTCACGAGGTGGGCCTCCCGCAGCTCCTGGTAGGAGTTTAGCACCCCCAATGCCTTGAGTTTGGCATTAGAGGTAGCCACCGGGAGATCCAGGGCTCGCTTAGTTGCCTTGCGGATGATGGCGTCTATTCGCGCCTCGTCTTGCTTAGTAGTGCGGAGATATGGCACGGCGTAGAGGATCCGGCTAGTCACGAAGGCATAGACGAGCCGAAGCGCGTCCCTGCCCCGCAGACCACCCCGCTTGTTGGAAACGCGGCGGATCATGCGCCCTACCTGTTCGCCTACTCTCTTGAGTTTCGCAATAGTGGAGTCCGGTCTGAGTCTCTGGTGAATGAAAAGGCCCAGAATACGGAGCTCCTCCACCTCTCTAATAGGACCTCCTGACAGGGAGATGTGTATTGCTGTCCTATCATTTGGGTTCGCTCTGACATGCAGAAGCTCTGATTTCGCTGGAGCACATTGGAGCCCACAGTCATTAGCATACGCATCGACTATGGAAGCAGCCTGCTGAAGGCGGTCCTCCATGTCCCCAAGGCTCCCCTGAGTGGTCCAAATTGTAATATCATCTGCATATAACGCGTGTTGAATGCCTTCCACCCGGGCCAATTGGCTTGGGAGGCGCATCATAGCAATGTTGAACAGGAGCGGTGATAACACTGCTCCCTGAGGGGTACCCCGTGTTCCCATCATGTAAGGGCCGTATTCCTCGCCCTCAATCCGAAGAAAGGCCTGGCGATTAGACAAGAAATCTCTTACATACGCGTAGGTCCTAGCCCCACAATCGGTAGAACTCAAGTTGGCCAGGATGCTTCCGTGTTTCACATTGTCGAAAGCCCCTTTCAGATCAAGGGCGAGGATGGCTTTGTCATTGTGTTGCATAGTTGTGGGTCGTATTACATCCCTGTGCAGCTGGAGAAGGACATCCTGTGCAGACATGTGAGGGCGAAACCCGAACATGGTGACTGCAAAGAAGCCCTTACTCTCCAGGTATGGAGAGAGGCGATCCCGTACCATCGTCTCCATAAGCTTGCCCGCACATGAGGTCAGTGATATGGGCCTCAGGTTGTCCGTATTCACGGCCTTACCTGTTTTAGGGATAAACGTCACAAGTGACGTTTTCCACTCGGGAGGGAGTGGACGCCCGTCCCAGATCTGGTTTATGTATTCTAATAAATGAAGGTAGGCTGAGTCCGGTAGGTTCGCCAACAGGTTCACTGTTATGTGGTCCCGTCCAGGAGCCGTACCCCGGCGCATTTTTGCTAAGGCCGCCTTAAGGTCGTGCAACTCAAAAGGGGCATCGAGTGTTTCATTAGGCCTGCCAGAGTACATGTACTGTGGCCCAGGCGGGTCCTCCATACGACAGAGATATCTGTCGCACAGAGTGTCCGCAAGTTGCGCCGTCGTACCTTGATACCCTTGCAGAGCCCGCCGGAGCTGCTTTTGCGTCTCCCCTCTCGTTTGGGAGGGGTCGATTAGACTGCGAAAGAGACGCCACGTCCCCTTCGAGCTCATACGCTCGAAGCAGAGCAGGCTGCAGAGCAGGCTGCAGCATACGCTGCAGCCTGCTCTGTGAGTTTGGCTATGCGGTCGCGTAATTTGCGATTAGTTTTCTGCTTTTTCCACCGTTTAGTTAAGCTCCGGCGCGCCTCCCACAAATGCAGGAGGTGGGTGTCCACTGCGGGGATCTCTTCGGTGGTTTGTAGTGTTGTGACGTGTTGTTTCTGAATGTTGTATATGTGGTTAGCCCATTCCGCGTAGCCGCCGGAAAATAGTACGGGAGGGATAGTGTGATTCCGGAATTTGTGCCAATCGGTCAGCTTGGCCTGGCCCCATTTTTTGCGCGCTGCCTTTGCCTCGAGTGTAATCCGGAGAAGGAGGTGATCGCTGCCTAGAGAATCTCCCAAGTTCTCCCATGCAGCCGCTCTAGCATTTTTAACGAGAGAAAGGTCTGGACACGTGTCGCGGGTTACCGAATTCCCCACTCGAGTGGGATACGCCGGGTCCGTGAGCAACGTGAGGCTGAGGGTGGAGATGAGCTCCGCCAGCTTACGTCCTCTTGCCTGTTTGAAGTGGTAGCCCCAATGAAGGCTGGGAGCATTGAAGTCTCCAACGATCACTAGAGGCTCTTTGGCTGCCAATTTTATCGCGCGAAGGAAGATTTCATTGAAAGTTACGCGCGGCTTACGCGGAGGGCAGTATATGTTGAGGATATGTATTGACGGGTCGCGGCGTCTGAGAGGCAGTACTCGGACCATTGTATATTCTTGCTCGGTACTCAAGTCTAAGTCGACCTGAACCACGGTGTAAGCCTTATTCACCAGGATGCACGTAGAGGGGCCCCCCTGAAAGGTGCTGTAGCCTGATAATTTAGCGTCTATGCCGGGCTCCTGTAGGGCAATGAGCGCCGGCATGTCACCTAGGGACTGCAGGTAAAGCTGGAGGTGTGACCGCTTTTTTCAAGATCTGAAACCCCTGCAGTTCCATTGGATGATCTGGAATTTTTCAAAGTTTTTAGCAAATTCCTATTACATCTGCTAGCCATCTTGTCGTATTTATTTAAGGGTGATCGGAATAGCTCTGGCCGGGAGCCGGCGCAACCCCAGTGAGGGGCCGCACCGATCCACCAGCTGCCGAGCCTGAACCATGTTCCTCCGCTGCCTGACGGAAGGCTGTCTTACGTTTGAGGTGAGGGGATTCGCGGCTTGTGGCGTTCTTAATTTGGGTGCTGACCCAGGGCTGCACGGCTTTAAGGACCGAGTCAGTGACCTGGGCCATAAGGTCGGGAAGTGCTTGCGTTAAAGCTGCCTTGAACATATCCTGGAAGGACTCGCGGACTGCTGACATGATTTGGTTCGGGAGGGCCGCCACTTGCTCCTCCAGTTGCTCGGTTTGGCGCTGCAGTGCCTCTAGGCCGGCGACGCGACCAGCTGATCCAACTACCGTGTCCCCGCTCTGCCGCGAGACGCTAGTGAGGCAAGATGTTACGGATGATCCGTCATCCTCGTCGTCTGGCTCAGCTTCTTGCATTGGTTCAGATGACCCGGCCTGTTTGGCCTCTAATTCCTGAATTTTGCGCGCTAGAATTTAGTTCTGGCGCCTGAGCTCCTCTACTTGCTGCTGTAGGGCGGTTTCGGTAGGGGAGGGACGGGTAGGGGAGGGACGGGTAGTGGGCCCGGAGACTGCCCTACTCCAACTGCTCACCTGTGGTTGGACGGGTGCCAAGGGCGGGAAGTCCCTGGCGTTGAGGACCGGGGGCGCCGCCTGGGTCGCGGACTTGACAGGTTTCGATGGCCCCGGTTTTGGCCTTGGTTTCCTGATCGGCTGACGCTTTCTTGGCCTTGGGCGGAGGAGCCTGCTTGGGCCCCGTCTTTGTCTTCGGTTTGGATCCTGATGGGGAGCTGGGTTTGATGGGTTTCCGGAACCGCCCGGCACAGCCAGGAGCTCCGGTAGGGTGGCCGCCTCCGCAGATGAGGCAGCTCGGAACGCAGTCATGTTCCGCCGGGCCGTCAGGAGTGGCATCGGGAACCTGGACTCCGCAGCGTTTGCAGCGCCCCGGCTGCGGTCGCGGGCACGCATCGGCCCGATGGCCCACTGTGCCACAGCGGTGGCATGCAGGCACTGTTTTCTTGTACAGGCGAACAGGGAGCCGTTCGTAGCTGTACAACACCGTCCGTGGCACCTTAGTCCCCGCGAAGGTGATCACCGCAACCGGGGTTCCCCCCAGCTTGCGCACAGACACCACATTTGGTTCCGCACAGAGTTTTCTTTTAATGGTTTCAGACGTTTCGTCAAGCGAAACACTCACGACGCCGGGGCATCATGACGTCGCAGAGGTGTCCCCTGCCCCGTCGTCGCAGCATCCGTGAGCTTATTCGTCTTCGATGGAAGTCTTGGCGGCCTGTGGCCTGGAACGCAGTCCAGGGTGGCGTCGGCGCCGAGGCGTCTTCATCCGCTGCGTGTGACCAGCGAGGGCTTCGAACGGGAGACGAGGTATGAAACAGGTCGTGGATGCTGTTGATACGTCTAAAAGTTAGGCAATTGCAGCTTGTGTCGGCTACGTTGTCTGGGCTCATACGGACGAGAGGCCGGCTCAAGAGGCATTACGAACGCGCTGGAAGTAACAAGTGCGCTATGGACGATATTTGTTTCGAGAAAACTTCGCTTCATGCACTGCCAATGCTGTACGCATGTAATGCGGGCGAGGCCCCGTTTCTAACCGCAACGAACTCCCGCGTACAGAGCCTGCCGTTGTGTGCAAAATGTGCAAAAAAAATGTGAAGAAAAAATATAAACATTTTAGCAGAGGGTCCGCGTGCGGTATACGTATGCCCTTTCTTAACCTAAGAGCCCAAGAAGTTTGGTTTCGAGCCATGATTCGTGGCTTGTTATGCATCGCCAGCGTCCTCAATCTTTGAAAGTGAGGGGAACTCGTCTACTTATTTCTCTAAAAGTCTTCACGGCCGTGTTAGTCCATCGCAACACCACAGTGATTCAGCATACCATAGATAGCAGCAGGGAGGACTACGTCCTGCTGGAGATTTTGACCAAAAGAAAGGACGATAAGAGTCTCTTTGTTCTTAATGTATACTCTTCTCCAAAAGATAAGGGGGTGGGCTTGCCAGACCTCCTGATAAAGACGCAACGGCTAGCGGCTAGGTCTCAACTCATCGTGGTGGGAGATTTCAATGCGCCTCATCCGGAGTGGGGCTACATCCGAGCCAGCCCGAAGGGAAATAAGCTTTGGCAGGTTGCCCGGGACCTGTGATGGACGATCTTGAACAACCCGCTAGGTCATACCAGGATAGGCAACAGCGTGAGCATAGACACCTCTCCAGACCTCACATTTGTGAATGGTATCAGGGATGCAAAGTGGGTAAACACGGGACAGCCACTGGAAAGTGATCACTATATCCTTTCCACGATATTTAATGCTGCTAAGCACAAAGACACGGTGAAAGGAACTCGAGTGACGGACTGGGACCGATTTCGGCAATACAGGAATGACACAGTGAACGGGGAAATCGAGGACTTAGGAGCCTGGATTGACACACTCAAGCAGGCCGTGAAGAGTACCACAGAAGAGGTTCCGACGGAGGAGGAGGGCTTTACGGCTGACTCTAGATTGTTACACATGTGGGAAGCACATGCGAGTCTCCTTCGGAGGTGGAGGAAACAAAGGCATAATGGTGTCCTCCGTAGGAAGGTGGCCAAGCTAGAACGAGAAATCGAAACCTACACATTGGAGTTGCAGTGCAAACAGTGGGGGCAGATTTGTGACCGGATGAATGGGCAATTCGGATGCAAAAAAACATGGCAGTTGTTAAGGCACCTTTAGACCCGGCGGCAACCAAATCTGCGCAGAAGGGGCAAATGGCTAGGTTAGTGCATCGGTATCAAGGCACGATTGCGGAATTTATACATAAACTCCGAAGTCGTTACATAAACAGTGAGGCGGGCGGTTGCTTGCCGGATTACTCGGGAGAGGAAAACCTTGAATTGGATGCAGACTTTACGGTGGCGGAGGTGGAGTTTGCAATGGGCCAGCTTCGTACCACGTCAGCAGCGGGTCCGGACGGGGTTACTAATAAAATGCTGAGGAACCTGGATTTGAAATCAGTGGGGGCACTTACGAATTTGATGAATAAATACTGGGAATAAATACCGCCACCACCTTTAGAGGTGAAAGTGGGGGGAGTACCGGTCGCTGATGTCCAAACGATCAGGATCCTGGGTATGTATCTGTAGACTAACAGGAAGAATAGCGAGTCCTTGCAAAGGCTTAAAAATACGGTCAATGCTACCGTGCGGCTAATCAGGAGAATCGCCAATCGTAAGAGAGGTGTTAAGGAAAAAGACTTGTGTAAGCTAGTGTAGGCGTTTGTGCTGAGCAGAATAGTGTATGCGACGCCTTATTTGAAGTTGAACGCGGCGGAAAAAGGAAAGGTGGAGGCTATGATTAGGCAGGCGTATAAAGCGGCCCTTGGTGAATACAAGGGGGGGTACTGCGCACAAAAAGACAAGGACAAGAAGATAACACAACAAGCGCAGACTCGCGACTAACTTTATTTGAAAACACGATACTCCTTTTATAGTTTCAAACTGTCACATCACACACATGTGGAAACCAAAAACCTTTCTTCATTCTGATACAGTTTGATAGACGGGTCACTTACGCAATCTTTATCCTTCAGTTTGATACAGAACGCCTCCGCCAACTCACGCGCCACCTGGTCACGGCTCCTCCTCAAAACTTTTGTATCTGTCAGCAAAGGCAGGCAAGGGTTATTGCGCGTAGCATCCGGGCATGCGCCACAATGCAGGGGTAAATTCGACCCTGTCCCTGATTTCATGGAAAGCTGGTGCTCTCTTAAGCGCTCATTCAGACATCGGCCTGTCTGGCCGATGTATACCCTGCCACAGGTGAGGGGAATCTGGTATACCACACCCGTCTGGCACCTGACAAATCGAGTGGCATGACGCTTCTCGCAGTCCGCTTTCCTCTTCCCTCCGGACATGACCTGAGGGCACAATGAGGCCAACTTGCATGGGGCGGTAAAAACTACCGGCACGCCGTAGCTTTTCGCCACGTTCTTCAAGTTGTGGGAAATTCTGTGAATATACGGTAGAACCGCTGGCCTCATTTCCTTAGAACGGCCACTATCCCGGCACGTCCTATCTTTCAGTTTGCGCAGAAGCTTCTCTGCCACTGCAACAATGATTGAAGCAGGAAAACCAGCCTTCGTCATCCTAATTACCTGATTATTGAGGCTCTCGTGCACCAGGTGAGCGCAAGACTTAGACAAGGCGCCCTGCAGGCAATACGTTCCGATAGCCCGTTTGACTGTCTTGGAATGTGCTGACCTGAACGGCAACAGGTCTTTCCGTGCACGTGGTAAGTACATCCAGCAAACGTGATCTGGTGTTAAGGTCAGGTTAATATCTAAAAACTGTAGCTTGTCATGTTCCGGTAACTCGTGAGTAAAGGTTAGACCCTTCCCATGTCGTCTAAAAATCGATACAAATTCTTCCACAATCACAGTGTGCGTCGCGCCAGGTCGATCTTTAAGAAACACTAAATAGTCATCAACATACCTAAATATTTTCAGAGTTGTCTCATCGTCAAAACAGCGCACCAGATCACAGTCAATGCTGGACAAGAAGATGTCAGCCAGTACAGGTGCCACACAGGAACCAATGCAAATTCCTTTGCGCTGAACAAGGACCTGATCGTTAAAAGATACAAAGGTAGAACCAAGATAAAACTCAAGTAAGGACATAAAATTGTTTAGCGTTATACCGCAGGCATTCTGAAACGCTATTACACCCCTATTTTCAATACAAGACCTGACGGCGCAAAACAGGGCATCGTGGGGTATTGAAAAGAACAAGTTTTCAACGTCAATTGAAAAGGCGTAGCCTACAGGCGGAGCATCCTGTAGGTAGGCGACTATATCATCCGAGTTCCTAGTCAAGAATGGGTCTTCCACTACCACCAATTTCAGACACTTTTGAATAAACACACTTACTTCACGCTGCCAAGTACCTTTTTCACTTACTATGCACCTAAAGGGCTTGTCAACCTTATGTGTTTTTACAGTGAAAAACAGTTCTAAGCTATCGCGCTTGGAGTTAATAACCGCTCTCGACAGTTTATCTAAAGCAAGGTCCTTGCACAGCACAGAAGCTTGGGTCTTTACCTTTGACGGTTTCATCTTCTTCCGAACAAAGTTCTTCTCGACTGCTTGAGCAGCTTTTTCACCAAACATCCCCGAAGTCAGGACGACGAAGCCTCCCTCTTTATCAGCTTGCAGAAGGGCCAAGCCGTTGTCTTTGAAGAAAGAGACAACTTCTTTTACTGATGTCTTGAGGCTTGAAGTGCTCCCACACGCAGACCTCCGAGGCTTAGCAGCAGTCCGTAGAAGGCTGTCAACACCGTCTAGTAGGCACCGCTCCTGGTCCTCATCAGATGCCTTCCGCGCCAGCTGCCGGTTCAATGAAAGCAGCTCGTGCGCAGGAACACTAGGCTCAATGCTGAACTTCGGTCCTTTTTTCAGCACCTCAACAATTCCACTCGGTAACTCGGCATCGGCCAGTACTGACACGGAACCACCGTTATCCTTGGATCTTGGCCTATCTTTGGGAAGACGTAGTAGGAGACATTTCCACCAGAAATCCACTGCCTGGGCTGTCTGACGTCGTAAGGCCCGTAGCCTTACTTCTCCTACCCATTCGGGGTTTGTTTGGAACGCGAGCAGACGCAACCAGTCGTATAGGAGTCTGATCTGACGCCAAAGTTCAGATCTTAGAATTTTGCACACGCGTCTAACATGTCCCGCAGACGGCACCATGCACCCGAACAGAGCGATGAATTCCGAAGGCACAAGACCTCTCTTCAGACAGAAACCTAAAAACCTTGTGCGGCAGGTCGCAGCTACAATGGCGCTAATCACAGTTGAAACATGACAGTTTGAAGGAGAAACACAAAAGAAAGGGCCCACGGTAGAAGAAACAGTTTAAGAGCGTACGTTGTTGGGCTAGTCGGTCAATCATGGTGAATACAAGGGGGGGTACTGCGCACAAAAAGACAAGGACAAGAAGATAACACAACAAGCGCAGACTCGCGACTAACTTTATTTGAAAACACGATACTCCTTTTATAGTTTCAAACTGTCACATCACACACATGTGGAAACCAAAAACCTTTCTTCATTCTGATACAGTTTGATAGACGGGTCACTTACGCAATCTTTATCCTTCAGTTTGATACAGAACGCCTCCGCCAACTCACGCGCCACCTGGTCACGGCTCCTCCTCAAAACTTTTGTATCTGTCAGCAAAGGCAGGCAAGGGTTATTGCGCGTAGCATCCGGGCATGCGCCACAATGCAGGGGTAAAATGGCCCTTGGGTTGCCTCACAATGCGTCTACCGAAAGGCTGCTGGGATTAGGGGTGCACAACACCCTAGAAGAACTACGGGAGGCGCACTTGGTGATGCAGCTCGGTAGGCTTTCAAAAACAAAAGCTGGAAGGGACATATTGGAAAGGATCGTCATTGGAGTTGACGTTCCAGCCGGTGACACGAAAATTCAGATGAGGCGGGAAATGCACAAGGGCTTGTACATAAAACCTTTGCCCAAGAACATGCATCCAATACATCACGAGGACCGCAGGAAGGCAAGAGCCAAAGCTTTACATGCTAAGTACGGGAAGTACAACGGGGCAGTCTATGTAGATGTCGCCGAGTATAAGGACAAGGATGCATTTGCAATTGCGGTGGTGGACGGGCGGGGACGCTTGATCGCCTCTGGATCAGTCAAAACCCGCTCCCCAGAAACTGCAGAGGAAGCGGCGATAGCACTAGCTATAACTAGTAGTACCTGATCTTCAGCGATTCAAAAACAGCCATCCGAAATTTGGCGAGGGGCAGAATATCTGTCACAGCGGCGCGATTGCTGAATCGGGCCACGGAGCGAGGGATTATGGAGGCGGAAATTGTCTGGGTACCTGCACACTCTGGGAACCTTGGGAACGAGACGGCTCACGTGAATGCTCGAGGTTTCGTCAGCCGAGTAGGTGAACCGGACGTCCCGGGAAGGTCCACGAGAGATGGGCTGGTATCCTTTCATGACATTACTAATCATTTCAGACTTGAGCGGAGGATTTACCCACCCCCGGACAAGCAATTTGGTGAAGGCGCAGGAATGCGTCTGGCGACGATTGCAGACTAGATGTTTCTTCAACCCATTCGTGTCGAGCAAAATCTACCCGGACATTCAGCCGGAGTGCAAATGGTGTCACGAATTGGCTACCTATGACCACATATTATGGAGCTGTAGCATAGCACCGCCACCAGCGGACATTATGCGTGATCCTTCCCTCGAGCAGTGGGAGGCCGTGTTGGCCAGCTCAGACCCGGTCGTCCAGACCAGGGCCGTGGAGTGGGCCACCCAGGTCGCCGTCAGCCATGGGTTGATGGCCATCTAACACGGAATCGTTCACACATGCTCTCTGACGAAAATAGTTTTTCAGTCCATTAAAAGGAAGGCAGTGAGGTTGGGGATAGGGATAAGGGGGTTGCAGGAACAGGTGGGCCCTCGCGGTCGCGGTAAGTGGCCAGGAGCCGATGGGGAAATTGAAGGTATCGGCTACTTCCTTGAGGAATCCGCATAACGGCCTCTCACGAGTGTGTCCAGTCGGTGTGAACAGGAAAGGCAATGAGCACTGAGACGCCTGATAAGCTACTTAAAAAGTGTGGTTTGCCGATTTGAAAAAGAAAAAAAAACGCGAAAAAGCTGCCGCACGAATAAGGAATGTTCCACCAGACTCAAGAGAAAGATATAGGTTATATGCGGCGCATGGGTTCCCGTTGGGAACGCCATTCGAAGGTATCAAATGTTCTGTGCATCACGTACACTTTCTTCCTCGCACAGTGGAGAACCTGCAGTACGTAGGCAAAGGGCATCATTTTTAAGGCGAAAGCCTTTAATGGCTTATACTGCCGTGACCAAGACGTGTTAGCAAATTTGTCCGAGTTTCAGATTGGACGAAATGGTCATGACGTCACTGCGCGCGAATTTGGACGGGTGTCCACCGAAATATGTGGACAGTTTCTGCGCACTTCCCTTTCCTCAAATACAATTTTCGACTGGTGCCCACCGAGATATGTAACAGTTACTGCTTAATTTGCTTTCCTCAAATACAATTTTCATTTTCCTCATTACGGCCACTCTTTCTCATTCTTCTTTCACTCCAACTTCCTCCCTTCCTGTACGGTGCGGTTCGGGTGTCCACCGAGATGACAGAGAATTACTGCTCCATTTCCTTTCCTCAAAAAGCGTTGCGTTCAAAGGGCAACGCATCGCGCCGAACGGGTGGTGGCGTTCCGTGGACTCCCTGGCAGCGCTTCAACAAGCTGTCGCGTTCCGCTCCTAAAGGCAAAGATTAAGCGTCATTAATTAGCAGTTAGTTGATGCACCAACAGAATGTGAAGTGAACAATCGCGTAGCAGAATGCAGCACTCAGGCTTTCGCCTTTCACCACTTTAGCCGCTAAAGTTCCTCGTAATTTTTAATCCTTTAAGTTTCGAAGTCACTGCAACTGCTGATTTTGCCGCCAGGAGGATTTTCATTCATTCCGAAGAAGAGAAGGTGATCGCGAGAGCACAGACGCCACGCGCATCGTCGATTGGATTGGATTGGAGTAAACTTTATTTGTGCCTGCAGTTGGACGCTCGCGCGCCCCGACGAGGGCCTACGTCGTCTACGAGGCTGCCGTTACTCGGCGCGGGTCTCCGCTCGCCGTTGCCGGCTCGCTGGATCCCTGCCTTTCGAGCGCCCCGAGGACCTGCTGGACGGCCCATAGCTGTTGGTCATGGTCGTTGCTCTTCGCGGCTGCCTCCAGCCGCGGCGGGATTGTTCCTGATCTTGCTTCCTTTGGATTTTTGATGCAGTCCCACAGGATGTGCGTGTGATCTGCCGGCTCCCTCCGGCAGACTCTACACGTATCGGTCGGGTAGGTCTCGGGGTACATGCGATGCATCAGTCTCGGGCTCGGTAGCGATCCGGTCTGGAGCTGTCTCAGTAGTACCGCCTCCGCTCGACTCAGCCTCGGGTGCGGGGGTGGGAGAGTCCTGCGAGCCAGGCGGTAGGCCTTCGTGATTTCGCTGTAGTCGGTCATGCGGTCCTTGGCTCCGAACCACGTCGGACGGTCTGTTGCCGGGGCGCGGTTGGTTAGCGCTCGCGCCGCTGCATGTGCCGTCTCATTGTGGTTCGCACTGCGTTCCGACGCGTCGCCCGCGTGCGCCGGAAACCAGTCGCTCGTAGTACGCGCTCGGCCTCCCTGCAGACTTGGCCTTTGGCGAAGTTTCGCACCGCCTGTCTCGAGTCACTCAGCACCGTGTAGCAGTCTGCGTCGGCAATGGCCAGGGCGATGGCCACCTCCTCCGCTTGTTCCGCTCCGGCGCCTCTCACGCTCGCTGCCGTCTTCGTGGCGCCGGTCGACGCCTCTATGACGACCGCTGCGAAGGCGTTCCGTTGGTATTCGGCCGCGTCCACGTACCGCGCGTGCTCGTCGTTGGCGTGCAGGTCGATGAGAGCCTTGGCCCTCGCCGCTCTTCTTTCCTTGTTATACTCGGGGTTCATGTTCTTGGGTATGGGGTCGATTCTGGTCTGGCGTCGGACCTCTTCGGGGACGGGGAGCTTCGTCTGCGCGTCGTTCGAGTGTCCTATTCCCAGGTCGTCCAGTATCTTCCTCCCGGCTTTGGTCGTGGACAGCCGCTCCAGTTGAGAGGTCCGTTGCGCTTCGGCTATTTCTTCGAGCGTGTTGTGGATCCCGAGTTGTAAGAGGCGGGTCGTGCTCGTGGACTCGAACAGGCCCAGCGCCGCCTTGTACGCTCTCCTGATGATTACATTAATTTTGTTGCGTTCGTGTTGCAGCCATCTATGGTAGGCTGCAACGTACGCGACGTGGCTGATGATGAAGGATTGGACGAGCCTGATTAGGCTCTCCTCTCTCATGCCAGCCTTCCGGGAAGTTACTCTTTTGAGGAGTCGCATAGCGTTGGCCGCTTTTGCCGTGAGACGAGCGATGGTTTCGCCGTTTCTTCCATGCTTTTCGATGACCATGCCTAGGATCCTGATTTTGCTGACCTCGGGGATCACGTTGCCGGATTTGGTTACGATTCTGATTTTTTCGCATTCGCGTTGTCTGCTCTTGCATCTGCCATTGTTGGTAGGTGGGAGTATGAGGAGCTCCGATTTGCTCGGCGAACATCTCAAGCCGGTGCCTTCCAGGTGGTCTTCTATCGCGTCGACGGCTGCTTGCAGAGCGCCCTCGATGTGGGCGTCACTGCCGCCGGTCACCCACAGTGTGATATCGTCCGCGTAGATGGTGTGCCTGACGTCTTCGATGTCCGCGAGCTTCTCGGCCACTCCGATCATTACCAGGTTGAACAGCATCGGGAAGCGCCTGGCGCGCGAAGCAGCAGCAGCAGCAGCAGCGTCTTGACCTTGACCGACCGAGTGAGGGCAAGATCAGCAGAGGCTGGAGAGGCACTTCCTGCGAGCCAGCACGCTTCGCCGAACGATTGGATTCTGCATCGCCACGCTGGGCGACGAGGTGCCGAACGCTGCACGCAGTGGACCCACGACCGGCTCTGACTTGGAAGCCTTCAGGGGTGGTCGGGGCATCATGACGTCGAAGAGGTGTCCCCTGCCCCGTCGTCGCAGCATCCGTGAGCTGATTCGTCTTCGATGGGAGTCTTGGCGGCCTGTGGCCCGGAACGCAGTCCAGGGTGACGTCGCCGCCGGAGCGTCTTCATCCGCGGCGCGTGAGCAGCGAGGGCTTCGAACGGGAGACGAGGTATGGAACAGGTCGTGGCTGCTGTCGATAAGTCTATAAGTTAGGCAATTGCTGCTTGCGTTGGCTACGTTGTCTGTGCTCATACGGACGAGAGGCCGGCTCTAGGTTTGGTTGGTTTATGGGGTTTAACGTCTCAAAACGACTTAGGCTATGAGAGACGCCGTAGTGACGGGCTTCGGAAATTTTGACCACCTGAGGTTCTTTAACGTGCACTGACATCACAGTGTAGACAGGCCTGTAGAATATCACCTCCATCTAAATTCGACCGCTGCGGCCGGGATCGAACCCGCGTCTTCCGTGAGCCATCGCGGCGGCTCAAGAGGCATTACGAACGCGCTGCAAGTAACACGTGCGCTATGGACGATACTAGGTTCGAGAAAACTTCTCTTCATGCACTGCCGATGTCGTAAGCATGTAATGCAGGCAAGCCTCCATTTCTAACCGTCACGAACTCCCGCTTACACAGCCTGCCGTAGTGCGCAAAATGTGTTCGTCGTCGAGTGAATACACGATCTAGGATTGCTTTCATGCTATATGCCGAAAAACATAACATTTCAGCAGAGGCTTCGCGTACAATGTACGTATGCCCTTTCTCTAAAGTCTGGAGCCCAAGAAGTTTGCTTTCTAGTCAGGCTTCGTGGCTTGTTATGCATCGCCAGCGTTCTAAATGTTCTCAATGAGAGGGGAACTCGTCTACTCATTTCTCTAAAAGTCCACGGTTGCTATAAGAACCCCACTATATGGCTTAGAAGCAATCCCCTTCTGGGCTCTACTTTTGACAAAGTGTGCATGTACAGTGCTCGCGGAGGTAGTGGATCTATTTCACCTACTGCGCTGAGTTTTATGCGAAGCATATTGCTATAGAGCTACCACTCACGCCGTCGGCGTGGGACCCCTAGGCGTCACACCACGTGACACCGTGACGTCACACCACGTGACATCGGATGAGAGAGGCCAGAGAGGCGGCCTCCACCTCGCGCCGTCGCCGTGGGACCACTAGCCGTCACGCCACGTGACACCGTGACGTCGTCGTGACGATGCCATCGCACAGACGCCAGAATGTCCTCGAGCGGCATTCCCGCGCATTTCGAACGCGCGTTCACACTCGGTGTAGGTGAAACCATGTGAAACGCTCGCTCCACCGGGCAGGCAGACGCGGCTTCCGTGGCAATCCAGGCGCTCACCCAACGCGCGTCTCGGGGTTAGTCGGCGTTCCGCTGTAGCCATGCCGTTGTCTTCCTCCACGACGAAGGCTTCTAGTGGTTGTATTAAAATGACCAAGTATGCAACCAAGGAAAGCCATGTATTACCAAGCCTAGCCACCAATATGCTTCGCATCTGACTAGGCTTAACCTTAGCTAAGCCTCAGCCATAATTTTTTTATTTCTTGTAGCATTCGCAATCAGCGTCGCCAGCGGTGAAGCCGAAAGGTAGAACGCGGAGGCCACGGGTAGAATATCTGTGGTGCTGCCGGTCGTGTACTCGCATGCCTGTTTGCCAAAATGCGGCCGGTGTAGGAAGAGGTGGCAGCACCACGCAGGCGGCAGTCGTTTTACCAGCACTCACAGAAGGCAACGCTCGCATCGATGTCGTGCAGCAGTGGGAGTCAAGGTGTTGTGGATCAGCAACGCTTCTTGATCACCATTTGGAGGGCGGTTTCTGATAGTAACCGTATCACTCTTTTCAATTAAATCTGCCCGGGATGTGCATTACACATTTAGGTCAGATGCTCTAACGCCCTTTACGCTGTTAAAGTAGCTTTGAGGTGCGCTAGCCCCGCCGCGGTGGCTCAGTGGTTACGGCGCTCGGCTACTGACCCGAAAGACGCGGGTTCGATCCCGGCCGCGGCGGCCGAATTTCGATGAAGGCGAAATTCTAGAGGCCCGTGTTCTGCGCGATGTCAGTGCACGTTAAAGAACCCCAGGTGGTCGAAATTTCCAGACCCTTCACTGCGGCGTCCCTCACAGCCTGAGTTGCTTTGGGACGTTAAACACCAATAAACCAATAAACAAACAACTCGCTACGATGCTAGAAGACAAGTACATCTCCATCATGGTAAACGAAGGCGACGGTGCACAGATATACACCGGAGAAGATTGGTTTAATGGAGTTTAACGTCCCAAAACGACCCAGGCTATGAGAGAGGCCAAAGTGAAGGGCTTCAGAAATTTCGACCACCTAGGGTTCTTTAAGGTGCAGTGACATCGCACAGTACACGGGCCTCTGGAATTTCGCCTTCATATAAATTCAGCCGCCGCGGCCGGGATCGAACCCGCGTCTTTCGGGTCAGCAGCCGAGCGCCGTAACCACTGAGCCACCGCGGCGGCGCTAATTGCTAATTAATACCAAATTACTAATTGCTAATTAATTACGAATTACTGATTCATGACTGAGCCAGCGCGGCGTGATGCTCATTAACTGCTAGTTAATGACGCTTAAGCTTCGGCTATAGGAGTGGAACACGACAGCGTGTTGTAGCGCTACCAAGGAGTCCACAGAACGCGATCACCCGTTCGGCGCGATGCCTTGCCCTTTGAACGCAACGCTTTTTGAGGAAAGGAAATGGCGCTGTAGTTCTGTCATCTCGGTGGACACCTGAAGCGCGCCATACAGGAAGGGTTGAAGTGGGAGTGAAAGAGAAAAAGGCGCCATAATGAAGAGAATGAACATTGTTTTCGAGGAAAGGAAATTACGCGGGAACTGTCTCACATATCTGGGTGGACACCCTTCAGAAGCGTGACACCTCTGCTGACAAGCTTCTGCTTACAGCCTTCTGTCGATGACGATGAGGCATTGAAGGCAAAATTTTGCCTTAATATTCCGTTTGGGACCCCGTGGCGATCGGTACGCCTGTTCGGTCAGCTGCCCTTCTCTACAAAGAGTCTGGTTACAGCGCCGTCTGCTTGAACTTCTTAAAGGGAAGTTGAAGCGGTTTTTTGGGAATTCGAGGTTATTCAAGAATTCGAATCTATCAAGCTTCTAGATAAGGCATGCAAAGTATTTTTGCACTAGCATTTAAAATGGTGACATAATCGTCGATTAAAACCGCGACGATGTTTAGGCTTCTCCTTACTACGTTGGGGGAGTGCGAGGAAACTCGGCAGCGACGTCATTGTTGCCAAAATTTCAGACATCCGCTGCATTCGCCTGCACGCTGCTGTGCGTCGTCAGATGGTGCCAAACAATGCATCGTGAGCTTCACCTTCGATGGCGTCGGTTTTCTTCCATGGAATAACCGTTTCTTCGCCGGAAACGTAGTGCGCGCCGTCATACGCGACGCCATTATCGGGGCCTCTGCCCGTCGCTGCGCACTTCAGGGAAGCTGAACGCTGACGACGACTTTCTTCGGCGATTACGTCACCATTTCAAAAGCTAGAGCAATACGATTTCGCAGGCTTTACCAGCACATTTCGCACATTCGGCAGCATTAAACTCATCGAATTCTAAAACCGCTGCAGTTGCCCTTTAAAAGTCAGGTGTGTGAGGGGCCTTATCCGTAGTAATAGTCGTCGTTGACGGCATTGTGTGACTTAAACGAGAATTTCCGCGCTCTCACTGGCCAAAGATGATATTAACCGGGTGGGTGTTTTCGGCAGGGCAGCATTTTTGCTCACGTGTCAGGGCACTGAACACTGAAGCGAGCGTCAGACGGGTCTGTGCAAGCAGAAACGGCGACCGCCGTCTCCAAACAGCACGGTGGGAGCAGGTTACCCACCGTGGCAAGTAACAGTATGCCACCTCGGATATAACGACCTTTCGTGTGCTAACCTTCGATATAACGAACATAAGTATGCCACCTCTGATATAGCGAACATTAGTATGCCACCTCGGATATAACGAAATTTAATGTGTCAACTCGAATATAATGAACGTTTGGTTGCTAACGCGTTCGAATGATCCCCGAGGATCGCCTCAGAGTTTATTTCTAGCTCCTCCGGCGTGCTTTGAACGGTTGACAGCGAATAAGTGACGGGACACTTCGCCCATGCAGTCACTACAAGACGGTCCGAGTTGGAGAGCTCTGAACAAGAAAATCATGCTCGGCGACGCCCGGCAACGGATGGCGTTTTGAGCCTTTGTTTTGGAGGGAACCATATCGACGGAAGGGCGGGAGGTGAAGTGACCGATCATCGGCACAGTGCAGTCGTGTATGCTTTATATTCGAAACGGAGTTGCCGACTGTAGGGACGCTGTTGGCACGCATCGGAGTGCGGAAATCTCGTGTTGTCCACAGAAGTATTCTGGTTTTGTTGACTGAGCACTTTACTGTCCAGGACAGAGAATGCTTATTCTTGGACAATTTTTCGAACTTCACCAGCATTTTTGACCACGGAAGAGCGGATCCAAAAAGCGTTTAGCCTTTTGATTCCCATCCCAATCAACCAGTGTACATTCACTGGACGTCCGAGGTATGTCCTTTACTGGATATACGGATATCCGTGGGAGATCCGCCGACGTCCAACGGCTCTCGCACGGACCTCCGACGGAGGTACAAATATAATTATTTAGACTGCCGACAGATATCCATCTCGGATATCCGCCGGCGGATCTTTTGAGGATATTTGCAGGTAATGCATTCTTCACCATTATGAGGCAAGCCAGAACTACAACCACCAATCAGTGCACCTCCCAGGGCCACTGGGCTTATTAAAAGCCCGCAGAGATCTGAAATCGGACATACACCTTGCTGTATGTAATCTGCATGAATCTGTAAAGCAATCGACCAAAATGGCAAAGCATATCAGTCGGGATGATTTTATTATGGCATAAATGCTGTCTTCAGTCTTCATGAGGAATTCATCAAGCCGGCCATACACAGCAGCAGGAAGGATACTGTACAGACCATGATGAATTTGTAGACAAGCCGGGGACGTCTTCTGCAGAAAACAGTAAACATTAAGTTCAGAATATGTCATTAAAGCAAGCAAATTTGACAGACACCATTCAGTTGTGTGCAGTAAGTCCACCGTGCCAAGTAAATTAGTCATCTGCCGCTCCGAAAGCATGTTTACATCTTGAACAACTAGTAAGTTGTAAGCAACAGAGGTGAGAATATTTCTTGCAATACAAAATATTTTGCTTTTCCAAAAAAACTGCAAAAACAAATGCCCGACTGCAAAGCTTTGTACCAGTTCATGAAAAATGCGTGTACATTGCAAGCTTGAAGGAATTGGTGAGCGCTATAAAAACACGGAAAAGGGATAAACACACAGGACAACTGTTTAATCTCAGAAGAAACATGACTAAATACACACATTTGACTTCATATCATACACAGAAGAGGGAGGAACACACGTGCTGACAAGAATGAAGGAAAAACAGGTAAAAACTATGCGAGCTTACAACAGCCGAAGATTACTATTCTTGAGGGAGGTTAATTCTGTTCCCCCTAACATCACTGAAGGGGAGCTGACGCATTGCTTATCTGGAGCAACGTGCATTGCAAAATTTTCGATAATTTCTCGTTCCCGTCAGTTTCTAGCCCTACCTATTACTTTGGTGTTTTTTAGCAAGCGTATGCATTTACAGTGTGCGAAATGAGGTGCCAGATTCCCGGACTTTGCAAGTTGTTCACTTGATCTTTCGTGTTCCCGGAGCCTCTTGTTAAGGCATCTTCCCATTTGCCCTGCGTAAGTTTGTTGGCAGCTGAGGGGAATGCTGTAAATGACGTTTTCGTTACACTTTACATAGGTGTTTTCGTGTTTGGTGTTGCACCCAGGTTTCTTTTTGTGGTCTTCATTCTCGTTGACCTTTTTACACATTCCAATGAGCTTATTGGGAGCTGAAGAAACCACCTGGACTCCGTACTTGTTAGCTGTCCTCCTTATTCTGTGGGAGATATTGTGAACATACGGCATCACGGCAGGGCGTCCCTCGTAGCTCGTTTTCTTAGTTTTGTGGGACCCAGTAACTTCTCTTAGTAAGCTTTCAGCAGTACAGCAAAGTAACTGCTACGGGTAACCGCTCTCCTTCAATCGGGAGACCTGTTGGTCTACGCTGTGAATTATCAGTCATTCCAGAATTGTAAAGCAAGCTGAAGCTACGTCTTGCCTGAAACCAGCTATAAGAAAATCTTGCCCCCACTCGATAATTCAGAGCGTAGACCAACAGGTCTCCCAATTGAAGGAGAGCGGTTATCCGGAGCAGTTACTTTGCGGCATTGCTGAAAGCTTACTAAGAGAAGTTACTGGGTCCCACAAAACTAAGAAAATGAGCTACGAGGGACGCCCTGCCGTGATGCCGTAGGTTCACAATATCTCCCACAGAATAAGGAGGACAGCTAACAGGTACGGAGTCCAGGTGGTTTCTTCAGCTCCCAATAAGCTCATTGGAATGTGTAAAAAGGTCAACGAGAATGAAGACCACAAAAAGAAACCTGGGTGCAACACCAAACACGAAAACACCTATGTAAAGTGTGACGAAAACGTCATTTACAGCATTCCCCTCAGCTGCCAACAGACTTACGCAGGGCAAACGGGAAGATGCCTTAACAAGAGGCTCCGGGAACACGAAAGATCAAGTGAACAACTTGCAAAGTCCGGGAATCTGGCACCTCATTTCGCACACTGTAAATGCATACCCTTGCTAAAAAACACCAAATTAATAGGTAGGGCTAGAAACAGACGGGAACAAGAAATTATCGAAGCTTTTGCAATGCACATTGCTCCAGATAAGCAATGCGTCAGCTCCCCTTCAGTGATGTTAGGGGGAACAGAATTAACCTCCCTCAAGAACAGTAATCTTCGGCTGTTGTAAGCGCGCGTAGTTTTTACCTGTTTTTCCTTCATTCTTGTCGTCAAATGTGTGTATATAGTCATGTTTCTTCTGAGATTAAACAGTAGTTAGAAAGCGCTTCGTCCTGTGCGTTTGTCCCTTTTCAGTGTTTCTATAGCGCTCACCAATTCCTTCAAGTATGTATTTCCAACTCGCCCCAGTAGTAGCTCTTTTGTCTTTTACATTGCAAGACACCACAGCTACTCCCACAGGCAGTCACTTCCATACTGATGGTCAAAAAAATTCAAGTGCAAGAGTAGGGATCCTTACCACATCGTTGCAAGCTAGCTAATGACTTAGGTTGGGCACAAGGTACACTCATAGAGAAAAGTTTGCTGGATGTCGATTTTCCGAAAATATTTATTTTTGCATTGCCTCGCCAGGCAGTAGCTGAAATTTGTTCAATAAGATCGAGTATCCATGTCCCCTCCTGATTCTAGGCTTTTGATTAAATTGCTCTGGCTAACAGCACAGAGAAAATGTTTCACAAAGAACTCTCATACCACAAATTTTTATCCATTATTGTACAAGTACACTGCAGTATAGCTAGATACCCTCCGCTGCACAGAGCAAACAGAAGGAAAGTATCCATTATGTGACAGGGTCAAACTTGCACTGTAGTTCAAACTTACCTGAAGGTTGCTGCTGTAAGCTGCAGGTACTATATAGCTGCTAGCTTAGGTCAGTCACATCCACACTGTATGGACAAGAAAATAAAGTATGAGAGAGCACCTTATACTGCACGTTGTCAACGATGCAGCAAAACACAATCTCTGTCGAAACTACAATGCCCACAGGGTTCACTGATGAATCACGCATCAGGGCACTGACAGCATATTTGATGATCCACAGCTGCACAAGAGTAAGGAAGAGAGGTCTGGTCACAATCCAGGAACATGTGGCTCTAGGGGTGTCATATATGGTCCTGCTATCTGGCTCAGCATTGAGCCCTGTGGGCATAACATGTTTGGCAAAGTTATACCAAAGCACTGCAAGAGCTCATTGCACTCAGTGATTGGGAAGTAAGTGAAAAATGTGACTGAAGCTCGCAAATTTAACAAAACAGTTAAGCTTTCCTAAACAATGCTACTGCACAGTGCAAAGTACTGTGTAGTGAGTGGATGGTTGGAGACTTCCATTTGGCAAGCCTAATAAATAAATTAATAAGCTGTGGAAGTATGCACAACTTTTATATGACATTTTCAACCTACCTGTGCTTTCCACGGCTTGGCATAATTAATGTAGGCACCAATACACTCGGTAGCCGGGCCACATCCACACTGCAAAGGCAACAGAAATGTAAGAAAAACTAAGTCGCGAAGCACTGAAAAACTAACACCGTCCTGGCACTATGCTTTTCGTGCATTCTGTTTTATCGTAATTATGAACCTACGCGCAATTTCACACCATGCAACTACACACCGTCTCAACTTTTTTTCACAAACACGAGAAACACGTTTGCGGCAGCTAATGCATAGTGCTTGCAATTTCCACTCCGTGGCAAACAAGTAGCGCAACAGAGTACAACTGCGTTAATGCGGTTTAGTCATCCCACAGCAACACCCTGAAAGTAATTTTCAAGCACAGTTACTTACCTCGCAAGTGTTAACACCATGGCCGCTTCTTTCATCCAAAGCAACAAAGCATGTCTCGGCAAGGGGTCAGGCGACACCGGAGCTTTTTCACGAGAGCCTCAGAATCAAACGAACGTCTTTTCGAGCGCGTAGATGACACAACACATTTGTAGCACAGCCAAGCAACCACAGAGCGAACAAACCGCACATTGCAGCAAAAGTAAAGGTCGAAAGGAGCACCACGCGACGAAAACCAACGAGACCATCGCGCCACAAATATTGGCTTGGCTGATAGATTGGATTGGGTTGACTTTTAGGCTTACCGCTCTGCCGCGGCCCCTGGTAGGAGTTTATTGGGGTTTGTTTTCATGGAAGGCAGCATGCATGGCTACATGCCCCGGTTACCTCGAAGGAGTGCTGCAGGATAAAAGGGCGTTAATTATGAGCACTGGCGCCAGAAAGCCAAGCGATTCGTTTAATTCTGGTTCTTTAACATCAACACCATAGTTGAGTGATCTTAATCAATCTGAATATTAAACTAGTTGGTGGTAGAAATGTGATTGTGTGAATTTTGGCATTGGCAAAATAGAATTTGTTTTAAAATGTTCATCTGAGGGAAAACAAATTATATATGTCATGTAAGCTCACATCCCAAGAGGGATGTTTACGGATACTCCTCGGACATCCGCCGGCGGATGTCCGCCAGCCATCCAAAAACGAACGTCCCTCGTACATACACAGAATCTCCGATGCGTATATCCGAATATGGACATACGTAGGCATGCCCTATGGACATCCCAGCCTGGCACTGGAGATTCGGACCTTACTCGGATATACCACGGATATCCGTGGTTGACTGGGATTGAGCACGCCTTTAGCAAAACGCTGAGGGCGGAATTAAGAGGAGGGTGCGGGGAGGGGTGACCGCTGCCCTTCTCCTTTTCCAAAGCGGGAAATTCTCTAAATTGTAAAATCCCACTATTTTCTGTGGAAATATTTTCGAGAAATGCTTTGTGGAAATAGGATCATACCCTCCCCATTTGCCCCTTCACCCCATTAATATATTTAAAATTATTACAGACAGTCTAAATACGGTAGCCATAGTCCGTTACAACTTAAGTCTGCAGTGAAGCTCCACCCACATTCCCGACCGCCGCTCAGAATTCCTTCAGGGCAAAAAAAAAAGTAGTTCGTTGTCAAAATATTTCTTTTTACCTTGATAAGAAGCTAACAATTTTACCTAGATAAGAACCTAACAGTAAGAATGTTTGCAGACGACTGCATCATTTACAAAGAAATAACCTGCCATGCAGACCAAGCAATTCTGAACAGTGCCCTTGAAAGCATATAGCACAATGGTGTGAAACGTGGCAGATGGCGATTAATGTAGAAAAACCGGTTTGCAGAACAGTAACAAATAAGAGAGCGGCAATAAATTTCCCTTATTATCTACAAAAACAGATGTTAAGGAAAGTGGAAGAATATAAATATTTAGGAGTAATAATTTTCTCGGATCTCAAATGGAACAAGCAGGTGGTAGCATGTATTACTAATAAAGCACTGGCAGCTCTCTACTCGATTAAACGCTCGCTTAAATCCGCATCAGTCGACACTAAGCTCTTAGCATTCATTTCACTTGTTCGCTCTATAAAGGGCTATGGAATAATATGTTGGCTCCCCTTCCGCAAACAATATATAGAAAAATTAGAGGGCGTACAACGGAAAGCGGTCAGGTTTATTTTTAACAAATATCGCCATCGTGACTCCCCTACACAGCTTTTAAGATAAGCCGACCCTCCCACTGTACAAAACCGAGCCAAACTGCTGCGCCTCAAGTTTCTTTGCTTAATGGAGGTATGAAAATCGACACAAGTATTTAATACAGTCAAACACACGCATTACCAGAACAAAACACCAAAAGCACTTAACTGAGTAGAGATTTCACAATGATATATTCAGGTACTCTTTCTTCCCACAAGCAATCCGTGAGTGGAATAGTCTGCCTTGCGATGCTGTCAACTGCGCATCACTCGAAGATTTCATCGCCAACATATCACGCTGCTGGTGCGCTGAACTCTTTTTTTCCTTGATGACGACTACATCCCGACTTTCTTATCTGACTCTTGCTTATTTTTTTTTCTAACCTTATTACTCGTTTCTGACGACAGTATCATTCGTCAACAGCTATTGTTTCATTTCTGGCTCCCTAAATTTAAAACTTGTCTGCATTTTTGTTACTGTGGTATTTTTTTCTGGTTTAGTTTTTTTTCTTTCAGGTGCCTAAGTCCTCAAATATGCGACTTGCTCCTGTTGCTACTTTCTTTTAGTTTTTGTATAATGCATATTACCTTGCTGGACTACGATCGCCTTTGTTTTTAGACTTACTTGAACTGTTATTTTAGTGTATATGATGTTCCTCTCCTGCGCCGGCCTCAAATGTGTGTGTTCAAATAAATAAATAATTACAGGAAAAAATTATCAAGGTCTAGAATTCTGATACCTGGCTTCTTTAATAAAGTCGGACATTAAAAAGCCGACTTCATTATCTGTTGAAAAGCAGAACGCCTCGGACCGTGGCCCAGTGTCAACAATTGCTGTTTTTTTTAAAAGTTGTATCCTAGTATAGAGAGGGGGGGGGGTGCAAATAGTATTTTTCAAAGCGAAATCGAATACAAATAGTATTGCTAAACACGGTATAGAATATGAGCCGAATTGTGATAAAACTTAACCGAATACGACTCGAATATTATTATAAATATTCGCTGCTAGTGCGAATAATCGTACAAAACGAATAATCGTGTGAACCAACAAAGTGCTAACGGCATTTGCGGTACGGCTCCATTAATTGTGGAGTACCCATAGCTGCCCAAAGATGCAAAACTGATCTGCACTGAGGAGTACACTGCACGAAGCCAGTACATAACTGACCGTCATGTTTGGCATATAGGAAAATTGCCTTTTGCTACTGATGACAGCGCCACAGCCCAGTAGATGAGAGGAGCTGGAGCTACGTTTGAGCCATGACCTCAGAGATCGGGCGTCAAAGCAGTATTTGCTAAACCTGCCTGAGCCCTGCTACGTCACCCAATCATGGAGGCCATGTATGAGTATTATGAAACCGCGAATCAAATGGATCATGTCGCGACAACTCCGCTTCACGCGCAGAAAGATGGCGGCAGAGCGCTGTGAGGCGTAGGCGTGGGCCATTCTGTTGAAACAGTCGACGAAGAAAACTACGGCTTTCTTGTTTCTCCTTCAAGCCAATTATTTGAAAAGTACTCGAAAAATTCCGAATTTATGCTTCTGTTTTAAATACTCATGAACAAGCGCTATTTGATTCATTCGAGGAATCAAATATTAGCATAATCGATTAGTTCCAAGCTCTGAGGAGGCAGGGCAGAACATAATTTGAGGCGTATTAAATAAATCAGATAAAGTTCGTCACCCGCACCAATACTTTATCGCGGGCGTTCTGATGAGGCAGTAAAAATTTACGCTTTTCGTTTTTCTATCGCGCAGGATCACGACGCTCTTCAAGTGCTCGCTCGCCAGGCAAACTGCAGTCCAAGCCTGTGGATTAAGGTGGTCCTGCTAACAACGACACTTGAAGACTTCGTCATTGCTGTCATCTATCTGATAGTTACGCAGTGGATTCGCGTCCAGCTTGGCGATTTTTTCCGGGCCACTTCACCAAGGCGGCAGACCAACCACACAGATCTGCCCCATTTCCCTGACTGCGACAATACGGTGGGCCAGAAGTACAAGGCTGGCATAGAATCTTCCCTCAGCTGGCCTGAAGACCCATGCGGAATTTTCTACAGACTTGTGTGCGACGGCTGGAGGCAGCACCACCATATGGTCTCCATTCTCGATCTTGCCGAAGACCAAGTGTGCACCCATGCATTGAAGTCTGTTAACTGGGCTCCCCGGTACCCCAGAAGGCACCGTACCCCAACAAGGTCGGCACCGAACGTCCAAGAGAAGGTAGCCGCTTTGGACAGGTCATGCTTGAGGCATTCTAAAAGCGGTTTCGACGAACTGAAAACGTTCATGGCCGAACACCACCTCCCATGGCCGATGACATCCACCAAAGACCTGCTGTATATTCTGTATGACCTGTCCGGAACCTGGAACATCCACCTATGGTTTTAGGTGACCCTCGATCTTGCCCCTTATCAAGCCGGCACGGGAAACCCCTTACTGAAGATCGGAAGCAGCGCCATGTTTGGAGCCTCGACAGCCTTAATGCGGATATTCGCCGGTCAGCGAAGAGGAACCAAGCCGTCGGACCGCTACCAAAAGTCCGTCGAGAAAATGCTGGCTCTTTTCGGTGTTTCCGAGTTGCGAGCCTCCGAATTGGCCTCTACAATCCACGAAATGGATACGCTGACTCTAGAAGCGTTGGCATCCGCCATTGCCGACCCAGAACAGAAAATTCTCCGGCTGTCGATCCAGAACATGAGTGATGCCGTCACTGCCGGCTTCCCCACCGACCGCTGGGCCCTCCTCGTCGACACGCACTTCCCTTGGGCTCACCGCTATTCCGCCAACATTGAGGTACATGCGGAGAAGGCTAGCCTGCTCAGGGATATTGGCTACCTTCTGGGGCTCAAGTCCGAGACGCGGGAAGCTTCGAGTAGTCACCGAGCTATATTCGTCACTGAAGCCAACGAGACTGACGATGCCTTGCAGGAGTGGTCCCCACATTACGTGGACACAAAAGCCATTCTAGCCGCCTTAAAAGACCTACAGGCTTGGCTTAATCCGACGTGTGGCCTCCTGCTACGCCCTCTGCTCAAGCGGAAACCACATGGGCGAGTTCTGTGGAGATGCGGAGCAGTGTTGCAACGTCGCCGCCAGGGCACTTGTGGAGCTCAGGAGAGCCTTCCAGTGTTACTGTTATAAGGGTAGGCCGCTGACGCTGTCTTTTTTTTCTTCGCTGGGTGCAGCTTTTTGGTGTCTTTGCACTAAGGCGCACGCTGATGTTGTTTTTTTTTTTGAAGCGAAAAGCTTCACTAGGCTAGTCAACACCGCGCTTCGCGTGTGCCGGAGCCCAGATTTGCCACTTCTGCGCATGCGCGAAACCGAGTGACGTCACGCAAGGTGCAGGTGGCCGCAGCCGTCCCCGTGGAGTCGTCACTACTTAAAAGACTAACTGCGTCGAGGCTGGGAGTCGAGCCAGGGCCTTCGACATTTGAAGCGAAACGCTACCACTCCGCCACGAAGGTTTTTTTTCTTTATTGCCGGCTTGGCGAAAAACAAGATCACTGTACATGAAATGTTAAACTACGTCCTCCGACATTGGGTGGAACGTTCGTTAAGTGTTTCAAGTTTGCATGTTCATCCATTTTACCAATCCATTCTGGGGGGTCATTTTGGGACATGAGTGCATCTCTGACCTATAAAATGCTGTCAATAAAGTACTGCCTCGCAATGAGAGTATCGATGTCTGCATTGCGGACTGCCATACGCACTTTCCGCAGACCGTGCAGGCCCAGTAGCATGGCCATATCTAGGGGTATGCTACCAAGATTTTGGACCGGTAGAAACCGGATGCCGCACTCCGACACGAAGGTTCAAGGATGAATAAAGGCGCATCTAGTGAATGTATGGGTTTCACTTAAAAAGAAACTGCGCCGAGGCTGGGAATCGAACCACGGCCTTCGGCGTTTGAAGCGGAGACTCTACCCCTTGCGTTTCGCCGCAGCTTCAACGGTCGAGCGCTCGTTCCTCAGGCGGGCACAGATGGCGCTACGGGTACGACTGCTGCTACAGGGACTTTAGACTGCTGCGAAAGCTTGCCGTTTCGGTCCACCGTCATTGCAGTCGATGGAGGTTTTCGATTGATTCTGACCGAATCAGGCAAGTACCATACCCAAACGAGATGTAAAACCGCCGCCAAATGCCACTTTTGTGCGAAACCGGAACCCGAACTAACAAGCGGTTAGGCCGAGAGAATTTTTTTTTTGATTTTCTCTGATCCACGCAACAGTCTGTGTCCGTGCCGTTGCCTTGTTGCAAGCACCTCGTACTCCAGGGGCGGTTAACTCCTATGAGCCCGTTTCAAGATATTCTAAACAACGTCGCCTTCGAAAACTCTATACCTTCAAAATCTGTTTCTAGGATGAACTTGGTTGTCCTTTACGAAGGGACATCATAGGTGGACTGCGAAACCAGAAAACTTCTTTAAAAAGCTTGCTTTCATGTCTTCCTATGGGCGCTATAGTGTTCCGTATTTATCTGTCTGGGTTGTAAAAAATTCTGCTGCGCACACTACTTCCTGTTTGAGCTCAAGCACAGACCATAGTATAGCTTATGATAGTCTGCGTTTTGACATAAATAATTTAAACATCGGAATTTGCCCGAATTGTTCGGAATCGGCGAAAAACTGCAGTCGTCTGCGCGGAGAATTTTCGTCTAGGCTAACGGAGCAGATGATTAGACAAGCTGCGTCGTCTGGGGTACTTCGAGACCTACCGCAGCTCCAGATTGGATTGGAGAAACTTTATTGATCTGAAATATCAGTGGGGTGGGATTAATGGCCCCCTAACGGAGGGCGACCTTTCCCACCCAGTCCGCAGGCATGACATGCGTGTTCTTGTCCAGCCGGGCCTTCCGGGAGGGAGCCTGTAGCAGGTGTTTTGGAGGCGGAGTTTCCTTACAGTCCCATAGGATGTCTGCGTCTATTGCTATGTCGCCGCAGTGTAAGCAGTTGGGGTCGATTGATTGTGTGGTAATTTTAGACAGAAGGATGGGGGTCGTGACTGCCCCAGTTTGTGCTCTACGTAGGTTTCTAGCCGGTTGTCTGGTAAGGTCCGGATGAGGTGCAAGGTAAGTTTCCGCGCCTCACGGAGTTTATTGGTCATTTCCCGGTAAGTGAAAGTTTCGTTGATGTTAGACTCCGAGGCACTCCCCAATCCTTCCCGGTTTGCTAGAGCTCGAGCATATCGGTTCGCCTTCTCGCTTCCCGCATTTCCCTGCAGAGACCCAAATAACTTCTTCGCTGCTTATTCTTTGGCTGTTTTGATTAGTCCTGCGGCTACAGAGATAGGAATTTCTGGCCCTGATGTGTTTTAAGATGCCGGTTGGAAGTTTTCGCATTATTCCGCTGCATTCGAAACTGAACTATGCTGTCGTCCCTGGGAGCTAAGGTAATGGCTACTTAATTATTCGGCCTCAGTTGCTGAAGTTACTGTCGCTACGGCAAAGAACCTGGGCTGGTCTTGTGTCGCTCGCACTATGGTGAAGTATTTCTCTGCCTTTGCTCTGGCCGCGTCCACATAGACTACAGATGGTCTTCGAGCACGGTCCTCTCTCCTAGCTGCATGCCTTTCCACTGTCATGTTCCACTGTCACCCCAGCTCCGAGCAAGTATATTGGTTGTCTCGCAGTTCGCCAGATGGCGCAGCCTCTCAAATCGGCTATCCCGCTCGCCTGGATCAAAATTCAGCGCGCAGACAACTCCAGTTTTTCACCGATTCCGGTCAGTCTAGGCAAGTTCCGATGTTAAATTATTTATCGAAAAACGGAGACTATCATAAGTTACCCTGTTGTTTATGCCTGAGCAGAAACAGTGGTTTGCGCAGCATAATTTGTTAAAACCCGGACAGATAAATACGGAACATCCTGTATATTCTAGACAATCGCGGCGTCTGCTTCTACGGTAATGTGACGTGTCAACTCGAGATCAGAACTCGACCTTTGCGCTTTGCAGTTTGTCCGAAATATCGTCACGGTGTATACAGCGTATGGATGATACGATGCAGTTAGCGGAGTACACACTTGTGAGCAGTGGAAAAGCGTGATTTACTGACTGTAAAACATTTTATTCGTCGGAAAGAGCTTGGTGCTGAGTGGTCGCGTTAAGTGGTCGCGAGTACACACGTTTATGCGCACTATATGCAGTAATCGAAACTGCCGCCTTGATGGCTTGGTGGCGCCCTCTCTGATCGTCTGCATGAGGCGGTTCAGCGCGTCACCCAATGTTTTGCCTACTTTTTCTTCAACCGAGTTGCTCGCGCGTTGTCTGCGTTGTGTTGGTTGACTGAAAAACCATGGCAACGAAAACACGAAAATAACTTCTGGCTAATTATGTTATACATCAGCATAGAAGACTATTAATGTTTAGTTTGTTTTATAATTTGATAAAAACAAGCGCAAGGAGCAATAAAAGGGTATTTTAGCTTAATGCTGTATTTGCAATTTTGCCGCGGGACGACCGCCGCCGCTTGATCAATCGCAATGGCCGCCTCGTGTCGGCACACGGGTCGAACTCCGATCAGGATCGTCAAATGGAAGATACAACCGGGCAGCCGCATTTCGCACGGTACCGGCCTGCTGCTCTACAAGAATGTGGACGGGGACTCCGATGGCGGCGAGCTGTGCAAGCTCAAGTCCGAATGCGACGGCACCGTCGACTCGCTGGTCACCCCCGAAGGGGCCGTCGCGAACCCGGGGTACGACGACGCGCAATCGCGGCGGTTTTGCGCCCATTCATCTCACTCGTGCAGTGATCGTGTGCTGCGGGAGCGGTGTTCCAGTGTTTTCCCTTTTTTCACCCCGGAACGCACGCCACAGTGCGGGCCGCCGATTCAAATTGGTGGCGTGCGCGCGAGAGCCCGCGCTTATTCGAACATTCTCCGCGGCCGTGCGCCTAGCGTGCAGCGCAGCAAAGCACCGCGTGTGCTCGTCAGAGGAGTGCATGCATTTTGCCTGGGCCTCTGTGCTCCGATTTTCAATTCTACCGGATGTACGCGTTGGCAGTTTTCATTTGAGCGCTTGCAGCATCAGCATGCGCTGTCGTCTAGCGGGCGCAAAACATTTTGGAAGGCTAAGGTGCCGTCCAGACGCCCCGCTCTAAGGTGCGTCCAGGTGGCATCACTGAGCTCCTCTGAAGGCAACGACCACATCCGTAGAAACGGCTACAAAAACATGGAGCAACAGCAAATCTTGATACATTTTGCTATGTACTTGTGGACACGACTGTCGCAGCAGTGATATTGTTCCGTCAGGGCGTAGCGCTAAAGCCACCGGAAAAAATTTAGTCGATGTTGGAGTTATGTTCATTCGAAACTGTAATTGCCACTTGGTTCTGTGCCAACAAACCTAACCTGACCTAGCAAAACGCAACTGCTTGTGATGTAAAGGGTGCGAAAAAAAAAAACAAACCGCAGCAATTAACCTTCATACATTTTGTGATGATAGGTGTGGTGACAGCTGTAACATTAAGGGAGTGGAAGTTATGAGAAGGGAACAAACACTGGTTAACAATATCGTAGTGAGAATCAAGGAGGAAGAAATATGCATGAACAGGGCATGTTATGTAAAGAGAAGATACCCACTGGTCCTGGAGGGTAACGGAATGGACCCTGAAAAAAAGGCAAGTGTATTCGAAAAAAAGGCAAGTGTATTGAGGATAAGTCGCGTGGGCAGATGAGATTGGGAAGTTTGCAAGGGTAAGGTGGTCGCGGGTGGCACAGGCAGGGTTAATTGTACATCAAGAGGGGAGCCCTTTGTTCAGCACTGGACGAATATAAGCTGGTGATGATGACAGGGATGTACTGGTGCTGTCTGATCGAAACCTGGTGGGGCATTTAGCAACGAAGGGAGGGGGTCGTGGTCCCAGTAGGAACAGAGAGGTCTGGTCTGGGCTGAAATGCAGTGCCAGTCAGTGCTGTGTTCGCGCAGAACCGTACACACTTGCACCAATCTGTTGGAGTCAGTGCACTGATGGATGGCTGTTCCTTTCCAGGGATGTCCTGTTCGAGCTGGCCCTGTGCACGCATCCTGTGGTGATGAAGGACCTTTGTGCTGAGTGCGGGGCTGACCTGAGGGAGTAAGCAAACTGGTGTGGTCCGGTCTGCACACCACATCTTTGTTTACACTCAGAATTCTTTTTTGCGCACACAAAGACGGCACAAAAAGACAAGGGAGACAGGACGGAGCGCAAACTTTCAACTGTTTTATTCCGGAAAAGTACACGACATTTACGCCAAAAAAAAAGTGGATAATCATCGATACCACGTGCAAGCCAAATACCCGGGAAAGCACATAGGAAGGGCAGAGGTGAATCACCACTTATCTAATTTATCTAAAAAGGCAAAATCTTTGTCATACATTGTCACAGATGGTGCACTGACACATGAACTACCGCTTTTCCTAATATGGTAGGCCTCAGCCAATTCTTGTGCAAGCGTATCAGTGCTCCTGCACAAGATGCTAGTGCCGTGGAGCGTTGCATCGCACAGTTTTTTTGCTTTCCGTTTTTTTGTCATTATCTTTTCCACACTCACTGATGTGCGCTGGCAGGTGCGAACTGTACTGTTCCTCAAGGACAAATTGTGTTCCCTTAGCCGCTCATTAACACATTGACTGTGACCCCGACTGCCCAATGTGCACCTTCCCGCACTGCAATGGAATTTGGTACACCACCCCTTTTTCACACTTCACAAACTGGTTCACATGTTTGATTTTGCAGTCTGAGTTGCGGCTACCATCTTGCGAAACTAGACGACACAGTGAAGAGAGTTACGGGCTGTAAGCCCCTAACACTGCCAAGATGTTAGGGGCTTAGTCAAAAAGCTTACAGTGGATCTTGATTGGGTGCCTGCACTCATGTGCAAGATTTCAAAAATTGTGTCTTGGTCATGTATTGCCAACAGCATAAACCATGTAACTACAGGTGAGAAAAGTAGGCGAGACAAAGCACACAGTAAAATAAGATGAAATACTCAAATGTGAAGCAAAGCTGCTTTCGATTCAGCTGTCGTCCACTTCATCGCCTGTGCCGGTTCATGGGGCTCTGTGCCAAATGGGCGGTGGGTCATGCCACTTAGCCACGACTTGTGAAACTTCATTCTTGTCCTGATTTCAGCCATCAGTCAGATAACCTTCGCGTGGTTACTTCTGCCTGCTTAACATCTATTTTTCCTTCACTGTCCTTAAACCGCAATGCTTTGAATGAATCAGCCCCGCTGCTTTCAACTGTACGGTGATGCCCTTTACAGAAAAGTATCAAGTGTGCAGCCGTTTGCTTCTCCTCTCCACACGCAGCGCATAACGTGTCAATGTCGTGGTACCTGACTCTATATTTATTTATTTACTACAAATACCTCAAGGGCCCCGCCGCGGTGGCTCAGTGGTTACGGCGCTCGGCTGCTGACCCGAAAGACGCCGGTTCGATCCCGGCCGCGGCGGCTGAATTTCTTGAAGGCGAAATTCTAGAGGCCCATGTACTGTGCGATGTCAGTGCACGTTAAAGAACCCCGGGTGGTCCAAATTTCCGGAGCCCTTCACTACGGCGTCTCTCATAGCCTCAGTCGCTTTGGGACGTTAAACCCCAATAAACCAAACCAAATCAAGCAAATACCTCAAGGGCCCTCGGGTGAGGGCTTTACATGAGGGGTATCTATATTAGTCCTGTCTATCTTATCCTTAGTATCCTTAGTATCTATCTTAGTTATATATCTTAGTCCGCAGTACTCCTGTCCTGGCCTCGAACAACAAAGAGCTTCCCCTAGAATTATCATAGATACCTTCTTTGTCAATTTCCTGCCTAAACATTCTGTACGTTCCCAGCGCCGATTTCGTCAGCATCTCTGTTCTCCACGGAGCCCAGTCTGTTTCGTTATCCTTTTTCTTAACCGGTAACTCCTGATTTGCCCCCAAACTGCTGTCCAGATATGTGCTGGTCAGTTTCCTACTTCGCTTTCTCTCTTCTGTGTCTCCATTCCTCATGTACAAGTAGCTGAAAACTTTCCTAGCCCACTGCTTTTTCCCCCATCTCTCTCAGTCGCTCCTCGAATTCTGTCTAGCTTCTCTGCTTTCGAATGATGCCCATCCCATTTCATGCTGTACCCCCGGATTTGGTGTTTTGCCATGGGCTCCCAAAGCAAGCCTTCCTACGCCGTGATTCACAGCATCCTCTGCTCCACTGTCCGCAATTGCTTCGGGTGCAGCCGTGAAATGCCGCTTTGGTGCAAGGCACAACTGCACCAGCTGCCAAGGAGGTGCAAACAGGTTGTGCACGCGCAGACCATAGAGTTTCTTACTATTACCTCGAGGGAAAGCTGGCGGCGCTGCCCTTCAGCCACCATGGACGCCCAAAGCATCATGGGGCGGTGAGCTACTTGTTGCGGCACAGCAGTAGTTTTTCAGGAACACGAAGTGTCATTACTAAGGTGTTTCATTCCAAAAACGCTGTTCGTGTGTGTGCAGACGACTTTCGCGCGAACGCAGTGTGCAAAATCCATAGTAGTAAAAACGCATAGACACACGACGCCAATGAAAGGTGTCACTTTTCTGAAATGCCATTAAAAAACCTCGTAAAGTATCCAAGCAACAAATTTTTTTTTGAAAACATATGTACCTTTAAAAGTGCGCCTGTTAATTACGAAATATTAGTTTTTTTAGTGTTCATTACTTGGCCAATAGGAAAGCTAGCGATCTCTAATTTTGGGCAAACTTTGCACTTAAATGCTTTTCTACTCGTTTGTTGCAATCTACAGACAGGATATTGAATGTTAGGACATTCGTAGTTATCGAAGAGCTTTATTTTTGCATTATTTTTTGGCCCAAAGTTGTAGTTCTGCAGTCTCACCGCCGCATGATGCTTTGGGCGCCCATGGTGGCTGAAGTGGTCTTGCGGGGCCTCCATGCAAACTCCCATAGACAGGTTGTCAGCTTTCCCTCTAGGTAATAGTAAGAAACTCTATGGTGCAGACGGCTTTTAGCAGATGACGCACAGATGACTTAACATGCTCATAAGTATTGACGGTAAATTGAGGGACGTCTTCACTGTTGTCGACAGGTCGGATGTCATTTTGTGAGAAAATGGCGCTGAAATCTACGCAACTGCAGGTAACTTTCTGTGTTGTAGCTGCCATGTTGTGACACGCCATCCATGTGCGTGCGAGTTTGCACAAAACATCTTTTTTCAGACGGTGCACCAACAAGTTGTTTGTGCTGTTGGCAAACTGCAGGCAGGGTAAATCTGAGCATGCTTTGCTACAAACTGGTGCTGATACCTTTGTCTGCTGCAGTGAGCATGCAGGCAGATGCTGCGGGGACACCGGGCCTAGCGCTAAGAAGCAAGGATGCCTTCTGATGGTGCCAGATTTTTTTTTAATCACTACTCATGAAGAGCTGAATCAGCGAGCTGGGTCCTTGGTGGGGATTTTTGGGTGTCCTCCCCAAGGCGTCATAAAATATGCAGGGGTCTTGAAGCGTAACGAAAGCTCTTGAACTTCTCTTCTAGAGAGTCTGAAGAGCCTTGTGAATTTCATACTGAAATAGCTTGCAACCACGCTTTCATAGGACTTCGGAATTCGACTGCAGCTTGTCCGAACCAAGTGAGTTGCGACAAAAGAGAGCACGGAGTCGGTTTCCTCATATTCACTGTCAGAAGAGTAGCTGCTGTGGCTCAGTGGTTATGGCGCTCGGCTGCTGACCCGAAAGACGCGGGTTTGATCCCGGCCGCAGCGGCCGAATTTCAACAGAGGCAAAATGCTAGAGGCCCGTGTGCTGTGCGATGTCAGCGCACGTTAGAGAACCCCAGGTGGTGGAAATTTCCGGAGCCCTCCACTATGGCGTCCCTCATAGCCTGAGTTGCTTTGGGATGTTAAACCCCTAGAAGCCAACCAGAGTAGATCTAGTTCATAACAGGGAACTATGCAATGTTGTCATCGTCGACCATAGCCAGCTCCATGGCAGACTGAAGTCTAGTTAGGCATGAAAGCGACTGCTTACAAAACATACACACGAGAACTGAACACCTCCATGGCGAGTAGACGACAAGGCCTGCCTGCGTGCTGTTAATTGAAAATGATGTGGTGCTTGCCGATAGACTGCACCCGCACCGCGCTGGCACCAGTGGAACTTTTTCAGGATTGGCGCTGTGAACCAGCACTGAAACGAATGCAGCTGAGGTGTCGAGATTAGGACGACATAATTGATAGCTTGAAAGAACATGGACAGACAACTAACGACAAGAGAACTGTCCATTGTTCTCTCATGTTATCAGCTATATCTTTCCCTTTGAAAGGCCAGCCTTGTGATCTAAAATGCAAAGTGTTTTGTAATGATGGCGAATAATGGCTGAGCATTTGGTGACTGTGCTTACTACATATCAGTGTTGACCAAATGTTTTAGGGGAATCCCCCAAGGTGGAGTAGATTTGTAATAAGGCAGTAATTACTCATTGACATCCACCCGAACGCAGCCATACGGCTACAAAGGAAAGCTATACAGCTTTCTCAGAAACTTCGTAGTTAAAGAAAAATTCGTCCTGGTCCGGGGGATCGAACCCAGGACCACCGCTTCATCGTAGCAGTCGCTCTACCAGCTGAGCTAACCAGGACGGCAAGCTTAGGGTAGGGTGAGAGCGAATTGATCAATAACTCGAAGTAATTACTCCCGTATTACAAAATCTACTCCACCTTGGGGGATTCCCTTAGACATTTGACCAACACTGTTCCCACTTCGAGTTATTGATCAATTCGCTCTTGCCCTGCCATAAGCTTGCCGTCCCGGTTAGCTCAGTTGGTAGAGCGACTGCTCCGGTGAAGCGGTGGTCCCGGGTTCAAACCCGGGACCAGGAAGAATTTTTCTTTAACTACGAAGTTTCTGAGAAAGCTGCATTGCTTTCCTTTGTAGCCGTATGGCTGCGCTCGGGTGGACAGCAATGAGTAATTACTCCCTTATTACAAATCAGTGTGTAATGAAACATTCATCTGAATTTCGTTTGTCCTGGCTGTGTTTCCCAAGATTGAGGTCTGTTTCTCAACCCAGGCTTGGGGAATCGGTGCCAGCATCGGCGGACGTGGCCTCGGTCAGCATGATTCACAATGTACCTGAACTTCGCGTCACCCAGGAGGTGAGGCTCACCCGGGCAGCAAAAGCATGCGTTTTTACGGCCAAATGTTGCACGCTCCACGAAAGTGTTTGCATCCCTGCACCTTGTGTGTTTTTCCTTCTTGAGAAAAGTGTGCTTGTGCTGTGCTTTTCTTTCGTTACCCTTGAATACTCCACAACAACTTTTTCTGGCAATACAACGGAAGCTACAGAACCATAATACACACCCTCTCTTCCTACGCAGTGGAATATAGTTACTATTAGTTTTCTCTTAATTAAGAGGGGGAAGAGGGTCTTAGAAATAAATTTTTACCCATGAAGCCACAACTGGGAAATTTTTGGGGAACGTGCATTTTTGCATGCTCATTCCAAATATGTAATTTAATTTCATGTACAACAAGTCCTTGTGCACTTATGCAATATGTTTGGTAACTTTTGCCGAGAGAGTGAAAGAAATTCTACAGCAGGGAACTTGTTAGATTGCATCCCATTGGTTTCTCTTGACATCAAGCTTTGCAACAAGGGTAAAATAATCATCCTGCCTGCTATAGAAGGTGAGTTATAGGAATTTGAAATAGTCAGTTTCTTCCCGTCTGTGAAGTGGCAAATTCAAAACCTTGTGACTCAACTTCTACGATAGGCAGGGTAATAATTTTGTCCTTATTGCAGAGTTTGATGTCAAGAAAAAGCCAGTGGCATGTGTCCTAGCAAGTTTCCTGCAGCAAATTTATAGAAAGCTCTCGGCAAAAAGTTACATAAAATATCGCATAAGTGCACAAGATCTTGCTTTACGTAACATTAAATTGCATATTTGGAATCATGCATGCAAAAAATACATGTTTCTTGAAGATTCCATCATTGTGACTTCATTAACAAAAATTTTTTTTCTAAAACCTGCTTCCCCCCCTTAAGATATAAAATATTGTCGGCATTCTTTATTTAAGGTGTATTTCTATCACAGGTGCCTATCTTCAACATTGAGAAACTCGAGCAAAAAACAGTTTTCTTGATCACAGTGAATTTGCCAGGCACGTTGTAGATGGCTCCAGATGCTCCAGCAATGGTGTCAGTGTACTGTGGAGAGGTAACAACGCATCGTAATGCAGGTTAACTATTGGGTGGAATGACCGAGTTACGGACGTGCTGTCCCTGCAGCCTTTCCCTTCTATGCCAAGAAAAGCTGTCAACGAGTATAGTGCGGGCATTGTCTCCTTTGAAGTCCCACTTAATCCTTGTAGTTTCGTTCTTGGAATCGATACCTCCTTTCTTCTTTTAACATCATAAACTATCTTCTGGGTTTGCTTTTGTGCAGAAATATTTCTGTGCAGCAATAGACCAATTTCATGAGGAGTTGCCATGCACCCTGGAAGTTGTATTTCACTTCACTTTAATACCTTAAAGACCCTCGTTAGAGGGCATTACATGAGGGGCGGTGCACACAGAAATGAAAAACAGAATAAGTAACGGATAAGTTGAAGTAAGCTGTACAAATATAATATAAGATATATAAACTCTCTCAGTAACTCTCAGTAACTTGATTACATTCGTTACTGTCTAGTAGCGAATGCAGTAGTATAGTAGTAGCAGTAACAGTAGTGTATAGTATTCGCAGTAACAATGATAGGTGTAACGTTAAGAGATCGGAAGAGGGTGGAGTGGGTGAGGGAACAAACGCGGGTGAATGACATCCTAGTTGAAATCAAGAGGAAGAAGTGGGCTTGGGCAGGGCATGTAATGCGAAGGCAAGATAACCGCTGGTCCTTAAGGGTAACGGAGTGGATTCCAAAGGGAGGCAAACGTAGCAGGGGGCGGCAGAAAGTTAGGTGGGCGGATGAGACTAAGAAGTTTGCGGGGATACAGTGGCCGCAGCTGGCAAAGGACAGGGCTAATTGGAGAGACATGGGAGAGGTCTTTGCCCTGCAGTGGGTGTAGTCAGGCTGATGATGATTACGATGATATAAACTCTGGTACAACAGAGAGCCGATCTGAGAGGCAGCTGGGAAAGGTGAGTTCTGTACATTCAGCTTGTTGTCTCTGTAGATCAGTGTAAGTTGGCAAGGCGTAAATGTTCATGGCCTAAGCGAGGTGCTACATGCAGAAACGCCTTTTAGTTGCCCTCAAGTTATGCTGAAGGAGCTTAAATTGTAGGAAAGGTCGCGGTCGGTTTCACTCGTATACTACTTCGTGAAGCTGTCTTGCCAGCATTCTGGTCGGTGTAAGGCTGCAGAGGCTTTAGTGCCATTTTTCAGCCTTCCGCTAGACATGCACAGTCCCTACGGGTATTGCGTGCTCATTAGTTACGCTGCCGCACTCGATAAAATGTTTTTTTTTTTTATGGAATCATAAAAGCAGCCAGGTGACAAGGTTGTCATTTTTGATGTTTAGACTAGGGTTTGTTATTGTGAAATATTCGGAATATTTTCTGGCACATCCACCTTTGACCATGTGTAGGTATAGTGGCATTTTTGCAGAGTGCAATTCTGTTGCAATATCACTGGCATCTTACTCACTACTTTTCATTATACAAAAAATTATTTCCTGGCTTGAGAATGCACCATTGCAGCGTGCATTCAAGCACGGTCAGGCCAGCACTGATGTAACTGGTAGTGCGGCAACTGCTTTGACAGCTAACATGAAATTCTGAAATTAAAAAGGAAAACAGTGCTGCAATGGGCAGCTCTGAAATGAACTTAAAAGCTGCATTACTAATCACTCTTCATTTAAAAGGCAGCACACTCAGAACCTCTGGTCTCATCTGCCTTTCTGATTTAATGGAGAGAATACATGCTTCTCACGGATATCTTTCGAGGTGCACTGAAGAGGAATCTGAACTCGTCTTTTCACCATGGGAACTCGATATACACGTTCCAAGCATTCTTAGAAACTTCGAATTATTGTCCTGTGTGGCGGATTTTCATAATTTAAATCGGAATAAACGTCCCGGCTCCCGCCTTTTTTTTTTTTTAATTCCCTGCAGACGGTGGGAGGAGTCAACCAACCTTTCACCCAGTCCCGTGGCGGCTTGCCGCTCTGCCATCGGCGGAGTGATACGTAGTGATTGACGAAAGCAAAGAGTCCACGCGTATATTTATTTCCATGGGCCTCGTTTGCAGCTATGTAGTCTCTGACTAGACCTATTTATTCACGGAAACCTAAAATAAACAAAATAAAAGCAAAAGCAAATCCGCCACGTGACTGCCTGAAAGGCACTCCAAGCGTTGGTCGACTCCTATCCACCGTCTGCGGGAATTACAAAAAAAAAAGCAGGAGCCGGACGTTAATCTGATTGAAATTAGGGCAATAATTCGAAGTTTCTAAGAATGCTCGGAAAGTGTAGATTGAGTTCCTGTGGCAAAAAGATGAGTTCAGATTCCTCTTCAGTGCACCTTTAACCCTTTCAGTCACTTTGTACACAATTGTGTATACAGCGAACTCGCAGCTTTTTCTGAGAGACTGGTGCACATAGCAGTGATTTCATTGTTTCAGTCGAATTGAGCACCCTTCTTGTCACGAATAAGTTGGTTTTTTGTGCCAGGTAGCAAACGCAGTAAGTAATATTTCACCCAAAAGTGAGCTATGTAGCACTTTGTCCACCATTTTAGTGCAGACGGCTTTTGTTGCAAGTGAAAACATCGATTTTGATTTTTTTTGCTAAATTTCGGGCATAATGTGCATCTTCGAAACACAAAGTGATTCCACGATTCCTAGTGTGCTTGCCTGACACATGAGAACATTTCAGTATTGCTGTTTCTAACAAATGTGACACTTTGTATGCAATTTTGCACATCGTTGTAAAACCGGTCTGTTCTTCACGCTCAAAAACTAACAAACGACCTATCTTGAAGCCTGAATATACTACTTACGGGAAAAAAGTAACTGATTTCAATAAAACAAAAAATGGTGCCTGAAAGGGTTAAAGAAAACTCTAAAACTTGTTCGTACCGCCCAGGTCTGTTGCTGTTAAACCGCAAAATAGAGAAGCTGACTTCTAAATATTTTTATATTTTGTTCATGTACACCACGTGTATTATAAAGCCTGGTCTAAAGCAGACAGGTGCCCAAATATTCCCCGATTGGTGGAGAGAGGTCACGTGACCTTATGACATCATCAAACCCTGCCCTGATGGGCCATCCTGATTGGTTGAGAGAGGTCATGTGACCTTGTGACATCATCAAAACCTGCCCTGATGGGCCATCCTGATTGGTTGAGAGAGGTCACATGACCTTGTGACATCATCAAAACCTGCCATGATGGGCCATCCTGATTGGTTGAGAGTGGGCACATGACCTTGTGGCGTCATCAAAACCTGCCCTGATGGGCCATCCTGATTGGTTGAGAGAGGTCACATGACCTTGTGACATCATCAAAACCTGCCCTGATAGGCCATCCTGGTTGGTTGAGAGAGGTCACGTGACCTTGCGACATCATCAAAACCTGCCATGATGGGCCATCCTGATTGGTTGAGAGAGGTCACATGACCTTGTGGCATCATCAAAACCTGCCCTGATGGGCCATCCTGATTGGTTGAGAGTGGGCACATGACCTTGTGGCGTCATCAAAACCTGCCCTGATGGGCCATCCTGATTGGTTGAGAGAGGTCACATGACCTTGTGGCATCATCAAAACCTGCCCTGATGGGCCATCCTGATTGGTTGAGAGTGGGCACATGACCTTGTGACATCATCAAAACCTGCCCTGATGGGCCATCCTGATTGGTTGAGAGTGGGCACATGACCTTGTGACATCATCAAAACCTGCCATGATGGGCCATCCTGATTGGTTGAGCGAGGTCACATGACCTTGTGACATCATCAAAACCTGCCCTGTTGGGCCATCCTGATTGGTTGAGAGAGGTCATGTGACTTTGTGACGTGATCACAATCTGCACACCATGACAGCTGGCAAGTGGACCCCTAAAATTTGGAAGTTGGCCCATCTGCAAAAATTCCAAAGGACTTCTGAAGGTTTGGAAGGAGGCCCACCCTTGAAAACGGATTAAGTTGCATTAGTGGTGATTAGTGGTTGTATTAAACTGGATTAGTGTAATCTCATGTAATCAGTGGAAGGCACTGGAACGTTTTGGAAGATCATGACTCATACATACCACACAAGGGCGAAGGAACCGGTTCCAACTGGAGTTTTGGTGAGAAAATCGCGAGAACATTAGACAATCATTGTAGACGTCATAGCAGGCAGCCTTAAGGCTATCGGATTTCCTTCTTTAGGAATGTGGTTAAGAAAAGCCTAAAGTTTTTAAGAGTCCTTGTAATGAGGTGTATATCTTGCAGCAAGCTCACCAACTGGGCAAAGCTGATGAAGAGCGGCTGAGGAAGTTGCGCAAACTGGTGCTTCTTGTCGATCTGGACCAGACGCTCATCCATACTACGAGTGACGACGTGCCGGCAGACATGAAGGTACTGATACTATACTGATAACTGTGGGTGCAGTCGAGCTCTTTTACAGCGAGAGTCGTCATTTGGTTTAGTGTATCCAGAATTTGTAATCAGAAATTTCCTCAGAAATGCACGCAACAGCAGTCCCATTTAGTGAAAAGACCACAACGTAGTGCTTACTGAAAAGCAGGCAGAGACCTTTAGCACATTTTCAGTGCCGGTTCCAGAGGCTGTGAGAGAGAGCGCCAGGTGCCAGTTAAGCTGGCTTTCTCACATGACACTGCCGGCATGCACTGGCAGCAGCATACCAAGCGCCTGGTAGGGTGGGTTCCCCACCGGACAGTGGTGTTGTGTGGGAAGTGGTATGTGAGGCCTAAAAGCGACCACTTCTGAGTAGTGCTGCAGGTTTCGCAACCCAGTCAATGTGGCAGAGGCTGTGGAAGTAGTACCCTCGCAAAACCATATTACTCCGCTCACCTATCATTCGTTCTTCTCGAAACTCCAGTAACTGTTTGGACGAATACAAAGAGCGGTATAAAATGATGTGGTAGCATTGAAAATCACGGTCGAAGCTGTCAGGCGCTCAGTGTGCGGGCTCTCTGGCCATAATTTTCACGGAGTGCGAACTACTTTTTGAGTGTGGATTGAGTAGGAGCGATTCGCCCTTACAAATGCGTATCATACTGCCACATGTACTTTTTCTTTTCGAAGTCTCGACGAGTCGCGTTACAAAAATGTGGCATGAGGTAAAGAGAAGTCCAGGAGGTGCCATTCGTGGCACGTAAGATTTGTCACAACGAAATATGCTTGTGTTCGCTTTGGTTGTACGACGAACTACTTTTTTGCGTGCGGACTTAGCCTGCGTGAACAGGCGCGCTAGCTTTGGTAGCGTTGCCTGCTATGTATGAAACAGAGTATATGTGACAGCAAACATTAAACATCAATCCAACAGCTGCCCTGCAGGCTATAGCAAAGCTACGGCCATCTGTGCTGCTGCTGCTTGTGTGGCCCTGTTGGTGGGCGATCAGCAGACGAGGGAATGGAATAGAGGAGCTCATCATGACATGCATCAAGGAAGATAGCACTCTCCGAAGCCTGCAGTGTAGGGGATTTTTTTTTTTAAATTTGTGCAGGGATGCAACAGCTGCACCAATTCCGCAATAGGGGATATTCAAAATACCGCAGGTGCGCTTTTCCGCATAGCAATGTTGCCCAAAACAAGATGGCTGACCATGCGTTTCCAGCTGAAACAAAGCAAGAAAGACTGTTTTTTTTTGTTTGATTCTTCCAAAATACGTTAGTTAAAAGGAAAAGATCGGATTTGAAATGGAATGGCCGGTTGGTCCGATCGTACGTTGGTCAGCGGTACTTCGTCCGCTCGTCCGGCGACACGTTGCCGGTTGGGGCAGCAATTCCAAACTTCTTGCGACAAAACTGAAGCAAAAAACTAATTTATTGAAGACGAGACCAAAACACAACGAACTTAAGAAAAAGGCGGTTTAAAGAAAGGCTGTCAAAAAAGGCTGTTTAAAAAAAGGGCTGTAGAAAAGCGGCCGAGACTGAGACTCGGCGCGCTCTTCCCGCTCTTTGTTTGCAGCGGTTTTTAACCCCTCGATAATTGGGCGGAGCTTTAATAAACCGGCTCTCGCCCAATTCCAACCAATACTGCTGCAGTGGCACTGCGCATACAAGTAGGCGGAGCCCAGTGCACGCCAGAGCCCGACTCTGGAGGCGCCACTGCTTAGCTAGACAGTCGGGGGTTTAAGGAGTCGTCGACCTTATTGTCCCCCACCCCCACTTCTATGTTTGTCAAGGGATCCTTTCAAGGGGTCGTCGGCCCCTTGGTCCCCGACAAGGCGGTCGCGGTCTTTCCCGCAGCCTTGGACGGCATCCGAAGCATCCGAAGCGCGCGACCCGCTGTCGCCATTCCTAACCCCTCCAGACGGATACGGTAGGGGGAAATTAGCTACTAGCGCCATAGGCTTCTGCCTTAACACCTCCCCACCAAGAATGTTGGGTGGACGCTCGCCGTACACGCAACATACCAAAGCGCGCAAAAGTACAAAAGACCCGGCCGTGAACAACAAAAAAGAAAAAAACAACAGCACAAAAAAAAACTGATCTCAACTGAGCGCTGTACGAACAACATAAAAAAGGGGCGCTTCTGCGTCCTACTAACAACTGCACAAAGAGCATGTTCAAGACCACATGATGCATGCATCAAAACTCACGCTCCTTAACTTCTTTTCACAAGCAACCACAATGGTCGAAACACTTGTAACATGGGAGTCCAACATCAATGCACTTGAGTTCACAGTCCACCACGTTCCCCCATGTTCCCCCACTCTCACCCACTGCCCCATTGTGTGCCCGAGCCAAGGAACATTTTTACGCTTTATGCGACCTGGCAGTGGCAGAGTGGGCTAAGGCTGAGGACATAGACATTCGTCGCTAGCCACCAGGATCGAACCCCTGATCGGTTCTCAGAATAGTAAACATTATGTGCCGCAGCGTGCACAATCCCCACATTCTTCCTGCTTTCCGCGGTCGCTGATCTCCTACCGCGGTGGAGCCGCCGCCCGTATGCGCATACGGTGCACAAGCCTCCGCACAAGGCTCTAAGTGATTATGCCCAGAGGGCCCTCTTGAATGTGGCATGGCCAGCTCAACCAATTCACCGTAACTGCCCTCTAGGTTTGCGATCCACCTGCTGCGGAGACCCGCCAAGAGATTGCAGGATGGGTCGCGTTGCGACCCTATCAGCGGCGGTGTATCTTCGTCTCCTTCAGAGAGTGAGATGAATTCGTCGTCTTCGTCACTGCTCAGACTCCTTTCATCGACCGCCATACTCATTGCGGTGTTACCTGAATCCGAGTTTCTCGGATCGGAACAGTCTGGCTCACCCAGCTGTTCTTCCGGCTTCTCGGAAGCTACAGCCTGTGCTACGGATGCTTTCTGAGCCATGCCGCTCTCGCCACACCCTGCTTTACATACTGCCGCTTCAGCTGGCAACAAAATGTCGCGCTGGGCAACCCGGCCGGCCGAGCATTCCATGTCGTCGCGCTCATCAGTGCCATTAGTATCACTAACAGCATGCTCGCCTGCCTCGGAAAATGCGACCTGCACTGTCTGATCACTGGCCGAATTCTTCTCAGGCACATCCGTGGAGCTCACCTCCACCTTGGGGTTCAAAGACTCCTGGTCTTTGTCAACAATAATGCCTGACTCCACAACTCGCGGCTCCTCGACGCTAGTGATCGCTACCCCGTCTGCAGGAACCCGAGGTTCCTCTTGACTGCTCTCTAACGGAACCGACTGCATGCCGCTGCTGCTATCCGCTTTACTCACTACTTTGATCAGCGTTTTATCAGCGTCCCATACAATACGGTAGGACGGCAACTGTGACGTCTCCGTCAGTGCACTGGCCGCTCTCCGTGAGCGTTCCTCCTTCAAAATCCTTTTCTTCTCCTGCCGTAGCTTCTCTTCGGCTACCGCTAGCTGACGCTTCAGGTCAAGAATATAAGCGTCGCTTCTCTCCTTTGCTTTGGCTCGCTCAGCCTCTGACATTTGAGGCCGCTCCTGGCCATCGCAATACCCATAGCCATGTCCACTCCACCAGCCAACTGTGGACATTGTGCCCTGTTACTCTAACCTTGCGGCTCAAGCACTTCCGAGGCAAGTAAAGTGAGACTGGGGAAACTCACTCGGTCGTCGGGTTGTCGATCATGGCACTTGCTGCGCAGCGGCGGCAGGTTGCGTCCATAGGCGCAGATGACTGGCCGGCATCCAGGGCTCGCAGCAGGCCCGTCACGTCCTCTCGGCAGACGAAGTCGGCAATCGCAGGTGCCGCCGAAGTCGCAGCGCTTCGCTCCGTCGGTCTCGCTTCGCTCGCTCCTTGGCGCTGTCGTGGAGTCTTGGCTCCGGGCCCCTCGCAAGGGTATCGGCTCACTTGGACCTTGGTCCCCGGGACTCTTCACCAAGGTATTGCCCCGTCAGGCTTCCGGAAGGTAGTGCCTCCAACCGCTCGCAGAAAGCCGCTCGGACTATCCTGGTCACGGCACCAGTTAAAAGGAAACAATGTCCGAATATGGCCGGTTGGTCCGATCGTACGTTGGTCAGCGGTACTTCGTCCGCTCGTCCGGCGACACGTTGCCGGTTGGGGCAGCAATTCCAAACTTCTTGCGACAAAACTGAAGCAAAAAACTAATTTATTGAAGACGAGACCAAAACACAACGAACTTAAGAAAAAGGCGGTTTAAAGAAAGGCTGTCAAAAAAGGCTGTTTAAAAAAAGGGCTGTAGAAAAGCGGCCGAGACTGAGACTCGGCGCGCTCTTCCCGCTCTTTGTTTGCAGCGGTTTTTAACCCCTCGATAATTGGGCGGAGCTTTAATAAACCGGCTCTCGCCCAATTCCAACCAATACTGCTGCAGTGGCACTGCGCATACAAGTAGGCGGAGCCCAGTGCACGCCAGAGCCCGACTCTGGAGGCGCCACTGCTTAGCTAGACAGTCGGGGGTTTAAGGAGTCGTCGACCTTATTGTCCCCCACCCCCACTTCTATGTTTGTCAAGGGATCCTTTCAAGGGGTCGTCGGCCCCTTGGTCCCCGACAAGGCGGTCGCGGTCTTTCCCGCAGCCTTGGACGGCATCCGAAGCATCCGAAGCGCGCGACCCGCTGTCGCCATTCCTAACCCCTCCAGACGGATACGGTAGGGGGAAATTAGCTACTAGCGCCATAGGCTTCTGCCTTAACAACGTTTCTCACATTCTATCCAAACCTTTAGCGCCTGTCCTGTAGCCCACATAGTTTCCTTATTGCGAAGTCAGCCATCTTGTCTGTGGCAACATAGTTATGTGGGGAAGCGCACCTGTGGAATTTTCAATATCCCCTATTGCTTATTGCCGCACCAAGCTGCGTCAAAAGCATGCGCCACGCCATGCCAAAATGCCTTGGCAAGTCGCAAAAGTTTTCAGTCGCACTACATTTAGCGAAAAATTAGATCTTTGTTGTGTGAGGGTTTTAATGGGGGGGGGGGATAAACACATTCTTCCCGCTTAAGCGCGGTTGACGCGGTTCAAAACCGCTGCACCACACCCCGTGGTCGCGTACGCTACCGAGCGCACGCCGACCACGGCGGGGCTTGCTCTTCGGGAACGGAGGAACGACACACTGGCTGACACAAACAAGGCATTTATTGCTACAACAACAATAACGCCAGCTAGCAACAAAATACACTGAGGAATCGAGGATGTCCGACTCACCAGCACTGTTACGAGCGAACGTTCGCCCACGGTAGGGCAAGAGGAAAACTCCGAGGCCCGACGGGACAGGCTGGCGGGAGTATGTTTTCACCACGAGGCGCCCGCAGCGAAGAGCGCAGCTTGTGTCGACACGTCTGAACATGGTGAAATCCCAAGCTGAAAGAGCCGTCTGGCCCGCGGGCGTGCGCAGCAGTCATGCCATCCGTAGCGTGCTTGTCACTGTGATGCCGGTGCCCTCCCTTGTTAGTTAAGGTAACTAACCAAGTTAAGAAAGTGCTTGTATTGCCTGGTTTCATGCAGTAAAACTTCAGTTGTAAGTTAGCGCCCGTCCTGTCTGTCTCCCTGTTTATCGTTATGTGGCAAGGGGTGAGCAAGGCTGATGCAAGCTACAAAAGCTACACCCTGCTGCAAAAAGGGAGAAGGCGAATGTTTTCCTCATCCGTAGTAAACTTGAATATGCATCTTCTATATGGAACCCTCATCAAGCATACTTAATTAACACCCTAGAAGCTATTCAGAACCGCGAAGCATGTTACCCATCACCTCAAATTATGATGGATACTATAGCATCACGAGGATTAAATCAGCACTCAACCTTCTACCACTTGAGAACCGTCGAAAAATCTCACGACTTTGCCTTTTTCATAAATTGTATTACAACTTTCCTGGCCTCTGCGACTCATTACTTCTACCTCCCATCAGAGCATCGCGTCGCCTCTTTAATTCCCTGAGTGTTCAGCGTTTACATGGTTCTACAATAGCCGTCAATAAATCATTTCTACCTACAGCAATAGAAAATTGGAACCAGTTACCAGACCACATTGTAAACAAGCGTGACGCTACTAAATTTAGAGACGCACTGATCGAACATTGCAGCAAATGAAAAATCAACCTCATGCTTTGATTTTTACCACTTATTCTTCTTGTTACTACTGCCTCCTGTAGCCTATCCGCCACCATGTATTGATTAGAACTGCATCTTAACATTTCACACTGTACTCCAGTTTTGTTTTTGCATTGCATTGTGCTGTATGTTACTGTGTTAACATTGTTATTCTCTTTACATATTTCAACTGTTCTCCCCCTCCCTTATGTAATGCCTGCAAAGGGCCTTTAAAGTCCCACCTCGATGGGCACTTCCAAGGCGTAGACGCGAAGCGCCTGCGCGCCCAGCACGCGCCGCGACGGGCGTCGAAAAGTGGCATGTAGGTACCTCCATGCTCCTGGTGCTGGCTCGCTCCCCGTTGCGAGCTGACTGAAAAAAATGTCAAGCCGTGAACAAAAGATGGGTGGGGAGCTGCAAGGATTCCGGGAAAACTTGAGGGAACCTGAAAGAGCTTCCAGCCGTGAAAAGAAGGGTCCCCAAGAGCCCTGCGGTCCTCCCATTGTTGTAAACCGGACCCCGCTTCGACGCGCCGCGAGCGCCCGTGCGCAGGCGCCGATATCTGACATGCACAGATATCTGCGCCCCGCTTGCGCCTGCTCGCGTGTTGCACCTCGTGCATGCGCAGACAGGCTCCAGCGTACGCCTGTGTGCGTAGGTGCTTCGCGTGTACGCCTCGGAAGTGTCCATTGAGGTGGGGCTTAAGGGTACAGTGAATGAATGTTTCCCCCCCCCCCTGCAGGGCGTCCACCACTTCCAGCTGTATGGCCCCCAGTCCCCCTGGTACCACACGCGGGTGCGGCCCCGCACCCAGCACTTCCTGGAGCAGATGTCCCAGCTGTACGAGCTGCACATCTGCACCTTCGGGGCCCGCCCCTACGCCCACGCCATCGCGTCTCTGCTGGATCCGGACGGCCGCTTCTTCTCCTACCGCATCCTGTCACGGGACGAGTGCTTCAACCCCACCTCCAAGACGGGGAACCTCAGGTGGGAAGTTTTTTTCACCACCTTCTTCGTTGGGGCTGCCTTGTGGTGACTGTGTGAAAGTTCTGTTGGGGTAAAGTGGATGTTTGGGCTTCTGGGTCAATGATCGTGGTCAAAGAACACAGCGTGAAAAGACATGCACAAACGAAGAAGTGGACAAGACTTGTGCTGACTCATCATCATCAGCCTGACTACGCCTGCTGCAGGGCAAAGGCCTCCCCCATGTCTCTCTTCAACTAACCCTGTCCTTTGCCAGCTGCGGCCACCCTATTCTAGCAAACTTCCTAATCTCATCCACCCACCTAACTTTCTGCTGCCCCCTGCTACGCTTGCCTTCTCTTGGAATCCACTCCGTTACCCTTAATAAGGACCAGCGGTTATCTTGCCTTCGCATTACATGCCCTGCCCAAGCCCATTTCTTCCTCGTGATTTCAACTAGGATGTCATTAACCCGCGTTTGTTCTCTCACTCTGCCCGATCTCTTAACATTACACCTATACAGGGTGTCCCAGCTAACTTGGACCAAGATTTAAAGTAAACCTAAGTGTTCTTCAGAACTGAAATCCTGTGCATGTTGTTAGGTTTTATCTAAAGGTACAGTACCATTTTTTTCGGTCATCTTATTTAAATAATTAGTCGAGGTAAATAAATTAACTTTTTAAATATAGCTTTAAACGTTCAGGCGTCAGTAGGAAAGTTGTGGAGCTCCACAAATATTGTGCAACCCATGCACTTTCAACGAGATAGACTTAGCGTGGCCGTTTTTATTCAGGAAAAACAAAAGCCTTCACATTTTAAAAAATATTGACGCTCTTAGTGACAATAGGTGTGTGCACAGTTTGACAACTGCTTCAACAACTGAGCCCGACAGACTTGCTGGTGTTAAGTATGACATTAACCCAACCCTCCCGCTCGACCAGCGAGACAAAGTGCGGGGACTGCTCAATCGCTACCGTGGTGCCTTCGCGTCCTCGCCACGCGTCGGGTGGACGCATCTTGCGAAACATCGCATTGTTACAGACGAACATGTTCCGCCACTCCGACAGTCACCTTATCGAGTGTCTACCAAAGAACGCGAGGCTATTAGCACACAGGTGAAAGATATGCTCGCAAACGACGTTATTCGCCCCTCTAGGAGCCCGTGGGCGGCACCTGTAGTGCTTGTGAAGAAGAAGGGCGGCACCTTACGATTCTGCGTTGATTACCGTCGGTTAAACAACATCACTAAAAAGGATGTGTATCCGCTGCCCAGAATTGACGCCTTGGATCGCTTATGCAACACCAGATATTTTTCTTCCATGGATTTGAAGTCTGGATATTGGCAAATTGAGGTAGACGAAAGAGACCGCGAAAAGACGGCATTCATCACTCCAGACGGGTTGTATGAGTTTCAGGTGATGCCATTTGGTCTTTGTTCAGCACCCGCGACTTTCCAAAGGCTCATGGACACCGTTCCTGCGGATTTGAAGTGGCAAACTTGTCTGGTCTACCTGGACGACGTCATCATTTTTGCCCCGTCTTTCGCACCTTCGTCGCCTCGAGGAGTTCTTGCAGGCCATAACGTCATCAGGCCTTACTCTAAAAGCCGAAAAATGCCATTTTGCTTATGAGGAGTTAAAGTTTTTAGGCCATGTCGTCAACCAAAAACGGGTTCTTCCGGATCCTGAAAAAACATTCGCCATTGCCAATTTTCCACCGCCGCGTGACCAAAAGGAAGTTCAACGCTTCCTCGGGTTATGCGCATATTACCGCCGCTTCGTGGAGAACGTCTCTAAAATTGCTTCACCCCTTACTGACCTGACAAAAGTGCATGTACCGTTCAAGTGGGAACCTCCGCAGCAGAAGACGTTTCAAGAGCTTCAACGCTGCCTGCAGTCACCCCCCGTGCTGGCGCACTTTGATGAGCTTGCTGACACACGGGTACACACCGATGCGAGCAACGTTGGTTTGGGTGCTGTCCTTGTTCAAGTTCAGCGGGACCAAGAACGTGTCATCGCCTATGCCAGCCGTGCACTCTCCAAGACAGAGGCCAACTACTCTGCCTCTGAAAAAGAGTGCCTTGCCATCGTGTGGGCAGTTTTCCAAGTTCAGACCATACCTTTATGGCCGATCCTCCAAAGTACTGACCGATCATCACGCCTTATGCTGGCTGACCAATCTCCAGGATCCTTCCGGCCGCCTAGCTAGATGGAGCCTCCGAATTCAAGAGTTCGATATCACCGTCATTTACAAATCCGGTCACACACATGCAGACGCAGACTGTTTGTCTCGTGCTCCAGTGCAACCAGCTCCGGACGATGCTGCTGACGACGAAGAATTATTCCTGAGTGCAATACACACCAACGATTTCGCCGAGCATCAACGCGCCGACCCCAATCTTCGCGACGTCATTCGTTATCTTCAAGGAGCCAGCAGCCGAGTTCCTAAAGCCTTCAGGCGCGCTTTGTCGTCTCTCTGCATACGTAACGGTATTCTCTTTAAGAAGAACTTCGCTGTCAACACTAGGCCGTACTTGCTGGTCGTCCCCGTGTCCCTACACAATGAAATTCTTCACGCCTGCCATGACGAACCAGCTTCCGGCCACCTTGGGGTTACTAGAACACAAGCCAGAATTCAAGAGAAGTACTACTGGCCACGCCTAGGTCATGACGTTGCACACTACGTCCGCTCTTGCCGGGATTGCGAGCGCCGTAAGGTGCCGCCCGTGAAGCCAGGCGGATTCCTCAAGCCCATTGAGCCGCCTTCGCAAGCATTTCAACAAGTCGGCATGGACTTGCTGGGACCTTTCCCTACGTCAGGCTCCGGAAAAAGGAGGATAATAGTAGCCACTGATTATCTCACACGTTATGCAGAGACAGCATCCCTTCCGAGTAGCACCGCCCTCGAAGTAGCCCAGTTCTTTGTGCATCAAATCGTCTTATGTCATGGTGCTCCACCAGGTTTGATTACGGACAGAGGGGCTGCCTTCTCCTCTAAGCTCTTGCACCATATTTTAGTTTTTAGTCGCACCAGTCACCGTAGGACGACTTCCTATCATCCCCAAACTAACGGACTGACGGAACTTCTAAACAAGACGCTTGCAGACATGCTTTCCATGTACGTGGATGTGGAACATAAGACCTGAGACGACCTCCTGCCCTATGTCACGTTTGCGTATAATACAGCCGTACAAGAAACCACCAACATGACGCCCTTTAGCCTCGTTTATGGCCGTCAGGTGACGACAACACTCGATGCCATGCTGCCCCATGACGAAGACCACCCAAATGACGACGTTGCATCCTTCTTACAACGCGCCGAAGCTGCCCGCCAACTCGCACGGCTTCGCATTCAAGACCAACAGGGCCAGGACGCGCAACGCTACAACCTACGGAGACGGCTTGTTGAATACCTCCCGGGTGACCTCGTCTGGGTTTGGTCCCCAATCCGACGACGCGGCCTAAGTGAAAAGCTCTTGCGCCGCTATTTCGGTCCTTACCGAATTGTGCGACGCCTTGGAGCCCTGAACTATGAAGTCGTCCCTCACGAGCCTCAACAATCTCGCCGCCACCCCCGCCCCGAGGTGGTCCACGTCGTTCGCCTGAAGCCCTACTACGAAAGGGTGCACTAACTTTTCTCGAGACCACTCCTATGTTCGTGGCGGCATCGGGTCGATGTCTTTGGAGGAGGGGGCTAAAGACGCCAGCGCTCGTGCAGACGGAAGCGCCTTTCAAGAAGAAGAGGAAGTGTGTGTGTGTGAAAGTGCTCCTGGAAGTGCACGTCTGGGCTACGCCACTGTTGACCCTCAGCCGCTGAAGTCAGCTACAGTGACTGGAGGACTTCGAACCAAGCCGGCGAACAGCTGCTCCTTGACAATATCCCATGACAGCGCGCTCTGTGTGCCCGAATGCACCGTGACTACAGCGCTCTCATCTGTGCTTTGTGAAAAACATCACTCGCTTCGCGCCTTTCGTGCTGCCCAAGGCAGAGCTTCGCATTGTGCCTGGTTCCAAGATAAGCGCCAGTGGGTACGGGTGGCAGTTGAAAGAAAGCGCGGCTCCCGTTTCTGCGGCAATAATTGCGCTCTCACGTTAGCAGAAATCATGCGGAAGACCAATGACAGTCTCATGAGTTCGAATTTGGGAGCAAGACCCCAACAAACAAAGACGCATATAACAAGCTCGATAACGTCGTGGGAATTGCGCTGAAAAACAGGAGCCGCACTTTCTTTCAAAAGCTGTTCACGAAAGCTGTGGATGTCTTCAGACTGGTCCTAAATCATCCAAAAGCCTGCCAAAATAGTTTCTTGTAAATCAAAGCCTTGTCAAGCATTTTCAAGCAATGTGTATAGTCAAACCTCCTTAGAACAAACATTAATATTTTGAGTTATTGGCTACACCAAAGTGTTCTTAAACATTTTCAACAAACACATACATTTAGTCAAGGGTTCGACGGTCTGGTCAGGAATCATGGCTTGATGAGATTCACTGGTCACTGACCATGGTCAAACAAAAAACAAAAATGACGTTTCGGGAGCGCTACGGCTCCCTTGTTCACAATGAGCAACCGGCTCGTCGTCCCGGGCTTTTTGTAGCGGTTAGTATCGTTTTCAGACATTTAGCGTAGATAGGGTGCAATGTACCATCATTCTTATTTATTGTGGTAGGCATAGTCTGGATTATTAGTGACTCGAGATTTCGGCGGGCTGATACATTCTTTTCTGTTGTCACTGCTTCGTCCCAGTTAATTTCATGGCCAGTCTCTTGCGCATGCTCCGCGATTGCGTTCGTTCCTCTTCGTACGTCGTACTGATGTTCTTTCAGGCGTCTCGTGAGATCTTTTGTTTCGCCTATGTAAACTGATGAACAGTCGGCGCAGGCGATTTTGTAAACTATGCCGGGAAACTTTGCACGAGGGAGCTGATCTTTCACGTTTACCAGCTCATTTCTTATCTTGCTCGTTGGTACATGTGCAACATGGACGCCGTGCTTGCGGAACATCCGCGCCAGCGTCTCGCTGATCCCTGATACATACGGGATAGGGGCTCGCTTCGGTTTCGGTGCGTCGGGACTTTCGTCTTCCCTGGCAGTAGGCTTCTTCGATGGCGTCAATCTTCTTTTCGTGTTCCGAATGAAGGAAAGCGGGTAGCCGTTTCTTTTTAAGTCTTTTTCCACGGTCTTCATTTCGTGTTGTAGGGCTGCGTCTTCACTGCAGACTTCCCTGGCGCGGTTGATTAGAGGTGCAACCACTGACCGCTTGTGACTGACTGGGTGCGCTGAATTGAAATTTAGGTATCTTCCAGAATGCGTCGGTTTCCGGTAAACGTTAAAACTAAGACCAGTCGGAGTACGTGTTACCACAGTGTCGAGGAACGGAAGGCAGCCGTCGGTCTCTTCCTCAACAGTAAAGTTGATTGAGGGCTGAATGGCGTTGAGGTGATCGAGGAAAATGCGCGTGTGCTTTCGGTCTATGACGCAGAAGCAGTCGTCCACATACCTAAGAAATACTTTTGGTCGCGGCTGGAAGGTGGCCAAAGCTTTGCTTTCGATGGCTTCCATAGCGATGTTAGCCGCTGTGACTGAGATGGCTGCCGCCATTGCTGTGACAAAGGTTTGTTGGTAGAAGTTGCCGCTGTACGTAAAATATGTGTTGGCGAGGCAGAAATGCAACAGTTGGCAAAGTTCCACTGCTTCGAACGGCGTCCGATCTTGCCATGAAGTGTCATTCTCGAGACGTTGTTTACATGTCTCTACTGCGAGATCAACAGGTACGCTTGTAAATAGCGAGCAGACATTGAAAGAAACGATTTCGTCTGTGTCTTCTAGGGCGACCGCTTTCACCTTGTCGATGAAGTCGGATGAATTCTTGATGCCCGTGCCTGTCTTTCCAACCAGCGGAGACAGAACGCCATGAAGGTACTGTGACGAGTACAACAGAGACTTTCTAAAATCCACTATTGGGCGCAGGGGAGTCCCTGGTTTATGCACTTCGGTAATCCGTATATGGCGGGCGCTGAGCCGTTTGTGCATAGCAACTGATTATAAAGCCGTTTCATAGACAGAGGGATGCCCTTGAAGATATCTCTGAGCATTTTCTGAAGAGACGTCTGCACTTTGGGGGTAGGGTCCTTCGGGATCCGGCGATAAGTGGTCTCGTCTTGAAGCATGGCCTCCATTTTTTCCTTGTAAGAAGAGCGGTCAAGGATAACAGTAACGTTACCTTTACCTTCCGGTAGGATGGCTATATCCTTGTTAGCCTTGAGGCTTCGGATTGCTGAGCGTTCATCTTGACCAAGAGGGCAGTTTGATGACGTCTTCTTCATGTGTGACAACACTCCTATTGCCTTCGTTCTGACTTCGTCCTGAACGTCTCGTTCCAGAAGCCGTACTGCCCCTTCTACGGCGCATGCAACCTTTCGTGGCTCCGGTGCCTTCCCTTGGTTGAAATTCAAACCTCAGCTGAGCACCTTCGCTTCGGATAGGCTCAGTTTGTAGGACGACAGGTTCCGTGTTTCGAAGATTGGTGCGGCCCTGATCGCTGTCCCCTTTTCAGCGAGTAAAGTCTGCAGCTTTTGATCCTGCGATTTCAGATGGCTCTCCTCCCTTCTGTACATTTCTTGGTTTGCAACCAACTGAACGCTGGCGAGGACATCCGGAACGATAAATTCCAATTGTCGCTTTGCAAAGAACAGCTCGGTTTCCAGGTGCTTTTTTGTCAACTTGCATTCTTGCAACTTGCAACTTGCATTCTACCAACAAACCTTTGTCACAGCAATGGCGGCAGCCATCTCGGTCACAGCGGCTAACATCGCTATGGAAGCCATCGAAAGCAAAGCTTTGGCCACCTTCCAGCCGCGACCAAAAGTATTTCTTAGGTATGTGGACGACTGCTTCTGCGTCATAGACCGAAAGCACACGCGCATTTTCCTCGATCACCTCAACGCCATTCAGCCCTCAATCAACTTTACTGTTGAGGAAGAGACCGACGGCTGCCTTCCGTTCCTCGACACTGTGGTAACACGTACTCCGACTGGTCTTAGTTTTAACGTTTACCGGAAACCGACGCATTCTGGAAGATACCTAAATTTCAATTCAGCGCACCCAGTCAGTCACAAGCGGTCAGTGGTTGCACCTCTAATCAACCGCGCCAGGGAAGTCTGCAGTGAAGACGCAGCCCTACAACACGAAATGAAGACCGTGGAAAAAGACTTAAAAAGAAACGGCTACCCGCTTTCCTTCATTCGGAACACGAAAAGAAGATTGACGCCATCGAAGAAGCCTACTGCCAGGGAAGACGAAAGTCCCGACGCACCGAAACCGAAGCGAGCCCCTATCCCGTATGTATCAGGGATCAGCGAGGCGCTGGCGCGGATGTTCCGCAAGCACGGCGTCCATGTTGCACATGTATCAACGAGCAAGATAAGAAATGAGCTGGTAAACGTGAAAGATCAGCTCCCTCGTGCAAAGTTTCCCGGCATAGTTTACAAAATCGCCTGCGCCGACTGTTCATCAGTTTACATAGGCGAAACAAAAGATCTCACGAGACGCCTGAAAGAACATCAGTATGACGTACGAAGAGGAACGAACGCAATCGCGGAGCATGTGCAAGAGACTGGCCATGAAATTAACTGGGACGAAGCAGTGACAACAGAAAAGAATGTATCAGCCCGCCGAAATCTCGAGTCACTAATAATCCAGACTATGCCTACCACAATAAATAAGAATGATGGCACATTGCACCCTATCTACGCTAAATGTCTGAAAACGATACTAACCGCTACAAAAAGCCCGGGACGACGAGCCGGTTGCTCATTGTGAACAAGGGAGCCGTAGCGCTCCCGAAACGTCATTTTTGTTTTTTGTTTGACCATGGTCAGTGACCAGTGAATCTCATCAAGCCATGCATTTCTTACTTAATATACCGAACGTGGTTTGCGATGAAACGGATAAATCGAACTGCCGAGCACCAAGCTGTGCCCGTTCGGATGGCAGGCAGCAGGCTTTCCCTCACACACAGATGCGTAGTGGTGATGTGGCAAGCGTTAGCTCCACGGTTCAATCTCAGACGGCTTTGTCTCACTTTTGCCACCACAAAAGATAATGTAGCTTCCCAGCAGGCTCAACTGTTAAGGAGCGGAGGTAGTGACAACAGCGACAACTTTCGTCCTGTTGTCCCATTTTTTCACCGCATTGCTGTAATACAAGGAAGCCACCCTAGCTGGCGTTTGGCCCTGCTGTCATCGCATGCTGTAGGGCTTTGCAAATTCTTGTGGCCTCTGCAATCGCTGCGAGCGTCTTCGAAACGGTGGTAAAAATACAGAAAAGTGGGTCCCAGTTACTGTTCTTTCGCTGATTAAATTTTGCTTCTCCAGTGCTAGTTTTTAGAGGAATGTTATAATAAAAATGTTGGCTGTGCCAAAACATTTCATAGTTTTTTACCTAGAGTGAGTGATGAGCAGATAGTTGGTGTGACATGATTACAAAACATGCAGTGTTGTGTAGGAGGCACCTTTTGTAATTTTCATGTGAGTAGATCGTCACAAATGGTATGGTGGGAATACCTTTCATGCTTCTGTAATTTTGTTTGCTGCTTCTTTAGAAACATTTTTAGCTCAAGCTAATAATGTCGAAAAATACGCTTATCTAGCTATATTTTGATGTATTACAACTTATTTTGAAGATTTTTTACTCGCCATGAAAAATTTATTGGAACACACTTTGAGAACTGCTTTCTTTCATGTAGTATCAGAAAAAATTCCAGCTTGAAACGTTTTTGTATTGTTAACTCAAACTTGTGGAGGCTAGTTAATCTTTTTTCCCACGACATATTGTCTTGTCAGCATAATTTTTTCTCAACTTTCAACTTTTTTGTGTACGATTTTTTTTTTAATATTCACATAAATTACTTGTGTCGGAATTAATTTCTTCTGAAAACAAATTCTAATGCCATCATGTTCGTTTAAGTTTCGTTTTTTACGCCTGCCATATTTTGCAGGAAAAAAGTTATCTCAGACCTATCAGAAACAGTTATTTTTTCCTTTGTAATGAAAGAGTTAATCTCGTCCGCCCACCTAACTTCCTGCCGCCCCCTGCTACGTTTGCCTTCTCTAGGAATCCACTGCGTTACCCTTGCATTACATGCCCTGCCCAGGCCCACTTCTTCCTCTTGATTCCAACTACTTATCATTTTCCTTTCCATAGCAGAGTGGTTTGTTGGGCGAGTTGGTTTACCATATTGAAATATACCTGTGCCTAAAAGACACGGACTGAAAGATAGAGACACACACACACAGCGCTGGACTTACCACTGAATTTTTATTCGGGAAACACTGCTCTTTATATACACCAGCAGCTGATAAAAATGGAAGATGGTAACACCCGGATGATAAAAAAAAAAAAAAAATCGACAAACTGTCTCGTCACATGTCCAGTCCTACCTTCCCTTTTGCAAAAATGCCCTTTCCTTTAATAGTAGTGAAAGGGACGTGCTACTCACGCGTGCAACCCCACTGTCCGCTATGCTCATGGCTTCAATTATTTCACGTGCCGTTTGGTCACGGTTCCTGCTTACTATCTTCGTCTCGTTATAGGAAGGCACACATTCACACTCCTGACAATGAACAACCAAATTCCCATCGCCTTTCCGTTCCATGTTCTTCCGATGTTCACGTAGCCGCTCGTTCAAACATCGCCCCGTTTGGCCTACATATGCTTTGCCACATGTCAGCGGCAACCTGTATACCACTCCTTCTGCGCATGCGGCCATGGGGACTTGGTGTTTCTTTTTACACCCCTTAGCTTTTCTTTCTGGGTACGTTACTATTTTGCATAAGTTTTCCAATTTGTCCGGGGCTGAAAAAACGACCCTAGTTTTTACTTTCGAAGCAATTCTTTTAAGTGTGTGTGTGTCTCTATCTTTCAGTCCGTGTCTTTTAAGCGCAGGTATATTTCAATCCTTTCCATAGCTCGCTGTGTTGGGAAGAGGAGCAGGGCAAACCACAGACCATAAAGGGTTAGACAACACAATGTACTGTGACGGAGTGCATTGTGTTGTCTAGTTCTTTCTGGCCGTGTGGTTTGTGCTGTACTGTCTATTCGTGATATAATGTACAGTCGCGGGCAGTACGAGGGAGGACAAACTTTCTGCCCAAGACTGAGCATTTTCTGGTCGTTTCGAGTGCAGCTCTTTTGAGTGTCACGCTGTTATGTTCCAGGGCGCTGTTCCCCTGCGGGGACTCCATGGTGTGCATCATTGACGACCGGGAGGACGTGTGGAACTATGCGCCCAACCTGGTGCCCGTCAAGCCGTACGTGTTCTTCAACAAGACGGGCGACATCAACGCACCCCTCTGCCCTCGCCCCGACTCCTCCTTCTTTCCTCTGCCGGTGAGGACTTTATTTATTTATTTATTTGTAACATTCTTTCAGACACAGGCGGTCTAGGATGACAGAGCAAAAGGCAGATGCTCTCTGCCTGACGAGGACCCTTACAGTGCATAGAAAAGTACAAAGGATTACAGCATTATACAGGTGCTAATCTAACAACATTAAAATAAATAACATCCAATAAAAAGTTTAGTTGGTTATCAAAACATATATGCTTAAAGCTTTGAGTTGGACAGTATGTAGGTTCGGAAGGCATTTTTGAAGGTTTTGAGTGCTCTACATTGCTGTGATATGCCAAGAAAAGGTGGGTGTGTATTCATAAAATTAGGGATTAAATACGACATTGTTTCACGACTTCAGGTGCAGCCCCGCTGTGCTGGTCTCCACTTTGTTGGGCTCTGATGCTTTGGCTGCGTTGTAGTTAAGGGGGGACGAGGGTCTTGGAACTGACCTTTTTATTTGTGGCTAGAGTGTCATGAAATTTTGCACACAGATGCATTTTTCTCTTCTGATTCCAAAAACATAGTCACAATTGAGCTGGTGGTCTTAGACCAAAAGTTACCTTAAATTCTAGAGTGTAATTACCGTAAAAACCGGAATATAGGTCGAATTTTTTTTCAAAAAACCATGCCGAAAAGTCGACCCCCGTCTTATATACCGGTCATTGGCAGAAAAACTATGGAAGTCTTGCAACAATGGGCTACTGAAGTCAACAGCCTTCATCGCCATCGGCAGCAGCGCTGTGTTTCGTGGCACAGCCATTTTGCGTTTCCGTTGACAAAGTTATTTTGGTTACCTAAACGCTGCTTTCCACCTTTTTTTCAAAATGAGCGGAAGCCGACGGCAGTTCACCGTAGCCTTCAAGAAAAAGGCGATCGAGTACGCGGAAGCTCACGGCAACCTGGCGGCACAGCGCGAATTTGGAGTATCGGAAAAGAGCGTTCGATACTGGCGGAGGCAGAAGATGCGCATTACAACTTGCAGCAACCAGAAAAAAACATCATTTCGTGCGCGGACCGCAGCGTATCCAGAACTGGAGGATAAGGTTGCGGAGTTTGTCCGGGAGCTGCGGGCGAGATCGCTGCCTGTGACTGCTGAACACATCCGCGTGAAAGCGATAGAGATCGCACGTGCGTCTGGATTTTCGAGGGCGCAGTTTAAGGGCTCGCCATCCTGGGTGCGGCGATTCATGAGGAAGAACGGCTTCGCACTACGGCGCCGTACTTCTGTGTGCCAGAAACTGCCCGAAGAGTTCGAAGATAAGCTGGTCGAGTTTCAGAGATATGTGATTGCACTCCGGCACCGACGCGACTACATGATGGGTCAAATCGGAAACGCCGACGAAACGCCAGTTTGGTTCGACATGCCCTCTAGTCGTACTGTTTCAGAAAAAGGAGCTAAGCAAGTGAAGCTTCTAACGACTGGCAACGAGCACTCGCGATTCACAGTGATGCTTGCGTGCACAGCCGATGGGTGCAAGCTACCCCCTTTCATCATTTTTAAACGGAAGACACTGCCGAAAGAGGAGTTCCCACGCGACGTCATCGTCCGGGTTAATGAAAAGGGTTTCATGACGGAATCATTAATGCTGGAGTGGATCCGGCTCGTGTGGAAGCGGCGACTTGGTGCTCTCTTTGAGCGAGCAAACATACTCGTTCTGGACGCGTTTCGAGGTCACCTTACAGCCAATGTAAAGCGGGCCCTGGGCGATGGCAACACGGACCTTGTGGTCGTCCCTGGTGGACTGACATCTGTGCTGCAGCCACTAGACGTTGTGCTAAACAAGCCGTTCAAAGATAGAGTGCGCGAACTCTACAATGAGTGGATGCTGGGCGACAACCACACCACCCCCACCGGCCGCCTGCGACGTCCACTGCTTGCGACTGTTTGTGGCTGGGTGTCGTCAGTGTGGAAATCTCTGCCCGCAGAGATGGTGCGCAAGCCATTCAGGAAGTGCAGCATTAGCAACGCGCTAGACGGCACAGAGGATGATGCTCTGTGGGACGTGGGCAGCGATAAGCAATCGTCATCCGACTCAAGTTCGGCCCACTCTGACGACTCGGAGTAGCTTGCTCACTTTGTGCCCTTCTCTGTGTTGTACACCCGGCCAATTTTTTAACATTATCGCGCGACCATCGCCTCGAGTGTTTGTCGGCACCTTATCATGGCACGGAGCAGCGAAAGAAGCGTGAGTAAGCGCGTGTGGATGCATATGCGCATCTCGTTTGTTTCGCTGCTCAGCGCCGTTAATAAGACGGTGACAAGCACGCGGGTGGATGTTTGCGCGATAGTGTTAAAAAATTGGCCGGGTGTACTTACCAGCAGCCCATAAATGAAAATAAATACTGTCACCATTGTGCAACCGGTTGAGTCGCATTTCTTTCAAGGTAAGGGTGTTTTTCAGTACTTCTGCCATTGAAAAAAATGTTTTTCATTTTTAGAATTGGTTAGTTGGGGGGTCGACCAATATTCCGGTCCGACCTATATTCCGGTTTTTACGGTAGTATGGTGAGTAAAGAGTGCAATAATCAACACCGTTTTTCCATTTTACCCTCTTTAGTAGGGGTGTGCGAATAGTGGTTTTTTGATTCGAAGCGAATTTGAAGCGAATAGCAATTTTCTTCGAATAATTTCGAAGCGAATAGTTCGAATAGTACTTCTGGCACTAAAAAGAGGCTGAGTGACAGTAGGCATTTCCAAAACCATTTATTTTCCCAACACACGATGCCATTACACACTGCACTGAGGCTTTATTTAAAACCACACTTCAAAATTTTAACACCTAGAGTGAAGAACAATTTGTACTGGCAATTTATACTGGAAGAACAACTTTTACATTCCCAGACTTGCATTCCCTCGAGCAAGAATGGAAACGGCTGTACAAAACTCGCGCCGCAAGCGAAACGTCATTCGCACCGCTCGCGCGTCCTGGCAAAATTGTCCCCGGTAGTACCTCCGAGCAGCACTCAGCATCGCGCTTCCATCAAGAATGCTCTCAGCCTCCAACGTATGGGAGTGCCCGAGTTGCGGCGACGGAGTTCGGCACACCACCGAAGATGGCTCAATGCCCTGATTACGGCGGCGTTCCGTTCCCATCAACGCGCAAGCAGTCAGAATAGCAAGAAAAGACGCCAGTCGTAGATGCCGAGCGTTAACGGCAGTAATCCACCACGGGTGCACAATAAGCTTAGCGTTATCACACGCTAAAGGCGCCCTTCCCATTGACGTGGCGACATCGAGTCCCCGCGCTGCCGCTGAATTTTTCGCGCCTCCGCCGGTAATATGATGGCTTGCTTGAAAGCTGCCGAGAACGGTCGCTCATGTTCCATACACATGATTCGTCACCCGATTGCGTGAAGCGATAGCGCGGCAGGGCTGCGTGTTTATCTTCGCATCTGTCCTATCTGGTAATCTTTTCCGCAACTCTAACGGGAAAAAATTACCGACGATTACGTTACTTCCTAATGCGAAATTTGAGCGCAGCAAATAAGCTGTTTCACCTTTTCGATAGATTGAGGCAAAGAAATCGAGCAACACATGTATGCGCTATCACAGAATTTTTTTTTATTTTTCACACGTATTCGCAATTTCGGCTCGGGCGGTGCACATATACAGATCCGCCGCCACCGATCTGGCTCTCTGATTGCCACCGCACAGGGGTTGCATTGGAGGAGGAGCGAAGAAAGGAATTAAGTTCGAGCCGGCGCTTTGACAACCGGAGACTCGCAGGAAGAGGGGGGAGGGGGGCGGCGTGTACACCCAGCGGCAAACGATGGGGGCAGAAGCGCGCGCAGCAAGCGGACAACACGATAAAGGGAGGAGGGAAGAGATAGCAGCGACTGACTGATGCCGCTGACGCCGATAGCGCTGGGGGGATGAAAGGGGGGCGGAGCTGGTTACGAGGCCGATGCCGACGACGACGCGAAACCCAGGAACGGACGCCAAAGAGCTGCGCTCTAAAAAATCGAGAGGCGGTGGAGCGGGCGCGGCTTCGGTGCTTATCTGATCTTCCAGCGGCGGACGCGGTTGTTGCGTTGTGTGACGCGCGTCTTTTTTCGTTTTTCTTTCTTTCCTCTGATCTTTTAACTCTCCTCTATCTGCACGTGGCAGCGGTGGTGGCTCGGCTAGAGCCAGTCGGCAGGCCCGTACACTTTCCTTTTCATCCTTCGCGCAGTCGCAACAACAACAGTAAACTGAGGTTTCTTGTTTTGAAGCTTAGACGACTGATGGCTGTGCTCTTCCTTCTTTGCGTCTGCCTCGACACGGTGGCAGCGACGCGGCTTATGGCAGCCTTAGTGCGGAGGCTCGGAGACGGCCAGAACGCAGGATCTTCCGCAAGAGCGCGTCGCCCTCACCTTTATTTCGTTTGTAGCTGGGTTCGCACCACGACCTGGTTTTGATTCGTGTATTGACTGACCCCCGAGCGTTGAAAGCGCGATAAAAAAAAAGCCATCTATGCGGCAATACTCGGAACTGAAACCACATAAAGCAAGCGGGCAAGCGCCCCAGAAACACTATTCGCGCGAGGCGAATACTTCGAAATTTCGAATACCGAGAATTCGGTTCGAAGCGAATATCGAATACCGTGCTATTCGATCGAATATTCGAAATTATCGAATATTCGCACACCCCTACTCTTTAGTAATATTACAGCAGCTGGAATATCAATGTTCAAGGTGTGAATGTAGTGCATCGATGAACTTTGCGAAATTATGAATTTTTGACGTGTGATTCAACAAATCTGCTTCGATTGTTGCACACACTGTGCCTTCAGCTTCCCTCAGCAAACAATATGACATCTCTGTCTGTCCTAGATGTTGAGATATCGACATACTAAGACAGCCAGATGTCCAAAATTTTTGTTGCCATTAAATTGTCTCCTGCTGCATAAATTCAGCTCACACGATGATCTGAACTTAATATTGTAGTCAAAATGTTGATTTCATGAAGGAAAAAGTTGGTAAATTTGGAAAATAATAGTTGTAGATTCCACAAATGTCATTTTATGAAGATCGACTTTTTGGTCTCAAAGACCAGTGTCCCCCCTTAACTTAGTATAGGTCAACACTGTCTCACGCTGTGGTCCTAGCTCACCTGTAAGTGAGGTTTTCAGAAGACCGAGCCACGCAAAGGAAGGTTTGTTTGTCCACAAGGCACCTCTTAGGGGTCATCGTCACTTGTGAGAAAGACGCAGTCGCAGACATGGCCATGTTGAAAGCCAGTGCTGCTGCTGCTGGTCATTGGAAGCGGTGTCGAGGTGTGACATGTGGAAAATGTCACACAGCCATGCCATTTGGCAGCCGGTGTGCTTGTCAATGGCGTACAGTATCTTGGTGCTCTGCCAAATCCGCTGAGACCGTCGCCGGAGCTGCTGTCAACACGGCGTGATGTCATCGATGCGCAGCATCTTGGTACACTGCCAGAGTCTGCACTGCCAATGGCGTAAAACTGAGAAGTGCGCTAATGAAAGATAACACTTAAAAAAAAAAAGTTTTTCTCAACATCAAAACTGGGGGGTGGGTGCATTATGCGAGTAAATACGTACTTTTGGTCCCGCGTATAGGTCGATGTTATGACTCTGCATGTAGGTTGACTCCTGTTAGAAGTCAATGCCCCAACTTTGGAAGGTCATTTAAAAAAAAATTGGCTGCTTATAATTGACGATATACGGTAATGTGTGTGAACAGATTAGTTTAAGTGCTCGCCAGGCGATGTTAACGGGTCCAGCGTATCTTCACCATTAGTAGAGCTTTTGCACTCAGCTGCAGTTCATGGGAATTGCGAATATTTCAAAGCTGCTTCAATTTGTGCATTGACGTGACCCACTAATTCTCCTTCATGGAGTATCGCAGAGTGCCTAGCAGTTTGTCAGAACAGATTGAGGAGCATCTTTGAGTCTACCTGGAAAAGCGTGCATATTAAAGTTTTTGTTCCAACTTCTTCACAGCCATTTCAAAATAACAAATTCGCAATACTTACACCCGCCTTTCAAACACTCGTGTAGAACTAACCATAGTAAAACACTGCGTCAACCAGTCAGCCTTGTAAATATCCACAAGTACTCCCTGTTTCCAGATGCTACATCATATTGGAATAAATTTCCTGATGATGCGGTGAAGTGCACGTGCGTGAATTTATTTCTTAATTATATCGAAAAAATTGACTTTTCTGTTTAATTCTCTCCTATTCTTTTTGCGTTTGAATCAGAGAACATCGTCTCTGTATTTTTTAATTTTTGTTTTTACTCTGTTTGATCACAGTGATGCATTGCCTTTGCCTGTGATGCTTGGTGAGGACTCTCTGACTGCTCTCCGGGGTTACTGAAGCACCTGCTCGAGGTTCAGTCTCTGTGTTTTCAGGAAGAAATCGGAGAGTGTCGGGAGACGAGAGCTGGGAAAGCTGGTCGTGCAGTCCAGGAGCGAGACACTGAGGACGCCAAGGAAAGCACGGCCGATGACGCCGGAAAACGTCCTGCCAAGGTGCCAGACACGGGCAGGGGTCTGGACAAGGGAGCAGCAGAGAAGGATGCAACCACCGACACGGACAGGATTAAAGCCGAGGTCGCAGATAAGGACGGAGACACAGCAAGGAGTGGAGGTGAGGATGACAGGGATATGGATAGAGGCAAAGATGCTGCAGCCACTGGTAAACACACAAATGCGGGTAAGGTCGCAGCTCAGGGTACAAGGGAAGACGTAGATGAGAACACCGCAGAGAATGCGGATGAGGGTAAAGAGGAGGATGTGGACAAGGATGCTGCCACTGACCGAGACAAGAATGCAGCCGGGGTAGAAGATGAGCATGCGAGTGGAGACACAGAAAAGGACACAGCAAGGAATGCACTTGGAGACAGACATGAGGATGCAGCCAAGGATGCGGCCACTGACTCGGACAAGACCGCAGCCAAGGTTGCTGGAGAGAAAGCAGATAAGGATGCGAGTGGAGATGCAGAAAAGGGCACAGTGAAGAATGCTGATGATGGGGGTAAAGACAAGGAGGCAGATATGGAGGTAACAACAAAAAGTGTGGACCAGGGAGGAGCCAAAGATGCAGACAAGGGTGCAGCCAAGGGCACAGCTGGAGGCACAGATAAGGACGCAACGCCAGGAAGAGGTCCACCCAGAGTGCATGACTACGTGAGCAGTGAAGAAGAAGATGAAGGGGGACATGATGACAGGGAAGAGGACGAGGACGACTACCTGCTGTACCTGGAGGAGATCCTGCGCACCATCCACACGGCCTACTTTGCCATCTACGACCAGATGGGCTCTGCGGACGGCAGCAGCATCCCGGACCTCAAGCACATTGTCCCCTACGTGCGGCGCAAGGTTCTCAAGGGAGCCCACCTGGTGTTCTCTGGAGTGGTCCCTACAAACCAGGTGGGTACAGCTGTTCTCTCTCCCCCCCCCAGTTCAAATACCGTAAAAACCGGAATATAGGTCGATCTTTTCTTCAAAAAAACCATGGCAAAAAGTCGATCCCCGTCTTATATATACCGGTGATTGGCGGAAAAATTATGGAAGTCTTGCGACAATGGGTGGCTGAAGTCAACAGCCTCCATTGCCATCAGCAGCAGCGCGGTGTGGGGACACTGTGGCACCGCTGTTTCCCATTTCCGTTGTCACAAAGTTATTTTGGTCTGTGGCTGGGTGTTGTCAGCGTGGAAATATCTCCCCGCAGAGATGGTGCGCAGGTCTTTTAGGAAATGCAGCATAAGCAATGTGCTAGACAGCAGAGAGGATGATGCTCAATGGGAGGTGGGCAGCGAGAAGCAACTGTCATCCGACTCGAGTTTGGACGACTCTGAGTAATGCTTGTGCACTTTGTGCCCTTCTCTGCACTGTACACCCGGCCGATTGTTTAACAGTATCGCGCGACCATTGCCTCGTGTGTTTGTCAGCACCTTATCACGGAGCAGCAAAAGAAGCAACAGTAAGCGCATGTGTACACATGTGCATATCTCGCTTCTTTCGCCGCTCAGCGCCGTTAATTAGGCGCTGACAAGCACGCGGGTCGATGGTCGCGCGATAGTTATTTAGTTATTTATACAGAATAGCCCTAAAGGCCCTCGAGAGGGTATTACATAGGGGGGGCACAGGCAATTGAACAGAATAAAACAAAACCACAAATATAAAACAAACAACAAAAGCACAAATAAGACACTTTTCATGACATAAGTAAGCAAAAGAATCAAAAGAATGGCAGCGCGGCAAAGAACGAAGATTACTGCAGTATTAAAATTATACAAACAGAACACTAATACAGTAGAACCCCGTTCATACGTTTTTCACCGGACCGGGAAAAAAAAACGTAACGGCCGGGAAAACGCAACAGTGAGGAAAGCACCGAAAATTAATGAAAACAGTGCAGCTTTGACTTGAAACAATTTATTTCCGCAAAGTGACCCTAGGACTTTACAAAATCGAGAATGGTGGACTGCAGTTTCTTTCGCTCGCTGGAAAGAACAACGTGTTTCTCAATAGCAAAGGCCACATTGCTGTCAGCGTCGCTTTGCGGTGCGGCCACATCGCACGCAGCAGTGCTGTGCAGTTCACGCGCTCACTGCAGTCCACGCTGAAGCGACGTTGTGCACAGCGTCAAGCACTGAAATGTTCGTACGCTGCTCGCCGCGCTGCTCCGCGTAGGCCGCCCCGACTGCCTGTCAACTGCGTTTAGTACGTCCAGCTTTTCCTCAAGGGGAAGCGCCTTCCGCTTACGCAACGCTATCACGCCATCAAAGCACGATAAAGATGTTGTTGCGACTGAGAGAAGGCTGAAAAGGAAATTGCACGGGCCTGCCTACTGGCTCCAGCTGAGCCACCACCGCTGTCACTTGCAGATAGAGGAGAGGTGAAAGATAAGAGGAAAGAGAAAAAGAACAGAAAAGACGCGCGTCGCAACAACTGCGTCCGCCGAAGCGGACGCTGGCTGAGAAAAACAGATAAGCGACCGCAGCCGCGCGCCTCCTCGTCACCACCTCCCACGATAAAGATCGCGGCATTCGGTGTTCGCGAGGCAGATAGCCATCTAGTGGCGGCCTCTCCCACTCGCGTGCGGCTTCTTGCAGCCAGTTCCGTAGCCAAGCCTGGCCAAGACTCGTCAAAAATCAAAATGCCGGTTGGCGTGCATTGCCCGGGCGGGTTCGGGGAGCCCGGTTGCGACGTATCATGCGGGATCGTTCCCTCAGCTACGACGTAACAGCGGGGTTCCCAATACATTGGATCCTATGGAAGCTATGCCGGGACCCGAAGAAAACGACGTAACAGCCGGGAAAACGCAACAGTGAGGAACGTAACAGCGGGGTTCTACTGTACAATGAATCTTTTTAGTAACAAACCCTGCAAAAAAAGGAAGCCATGAACAAATAAAATAACAATGTATGCGAAGAGTTAAGCAGTAGTTATTGAAGATATAAGTTTAAAATAATTATCAGGATCAGTGGTGGTTGCGATATGTGAAGGCAGAGTGTTCCAGTCAGATATTGTGCGTGGTAAGAATGAATGCGCATAGATAAGTGTTCTGCACGTGAAACGTCTAACTTTAAAGGGATGATCGCGGCAGTCAAAGATCGAAGGAGGCAAAGAAAAAAAAAGTCGTTATGAAGTGATGGATGATGATAAAGTTTATGAAAAAGAATTGTTAAAGAATGTTAAAAGAAGAGTGTTAAAGAATTGGCTGGGTGTACATACGAGCAGCATCTAAATGAAAATAAATACTGTCACCATTGTGCAGCCAGTTGAGTCGCATTTCTTTCAAGGTAAGGGTGTGTTTCGGTACCTTTGCCATTGAAACAAATTTTTTTCCATTTTTAGAAGTGGTTAGTTTGGGGGTTGACCTATATTCCGGTTTTTAAGATAGTAGTTCACCTTTTTCACACTCCCATTCTGCTCATGCTCGCGCATCTGCACCGCTATCCTTTCTCGAGCTGCACTGGTTGAAAACAAACGCCAGCCTGCACTGTGCAGTTTTCAGTGGTGACCAGCACCGGTAAGACATTGTGACAGCTGTGAGCTCACACACCGGCCACTTTGCATGTGCAGATGGCATCCTGCTTCATTTCACTTCATTTATTTCATCCTTAAAGGGGGGAAGAGGGTCTTAGAAATAAATTTTTACCAATGAAGCCACAGCTATGGAATCTTAGGGGGAACATGCATTTTCACGTGCTGATTCCAGATACGCAACTGAATTTTATGTACAACAAGTCCTTGTGCACTTATGCGATCTGTTGGGTAACTTTTGCCGAGAAGTTCAAAGAAATTATACTGCAGAGAACTTGTTAGAGTGCGTGCCATTGGTTTCTCTTGACATCAAGCTATGCAATAAAATTATCAACCTGTCTGTTATAGAAGCTGAGTTATAGGATTTTGAAATCATCAGTTCCTTCCCGTTTGTGAAGCAAATTCAAAGCCATGTAACTCAACTTCTATGTTGGGTTTCAAAGCGCGACAAGACGGAGACGAAAGGCTTGTCGTGTGTGTTCATTTCCTTTCGTCTCCGTCTTGTCGCGCTTTGAAACCCATCATGAATGTTTACCAACTTGCCCAACTTTCTGCCCTCCTTCAACTTCTATGATAGGCAGGATAATAATTGTGCCCTTATTGCATAGTTTGATGTGAAGACAAACCAATAGCATGCATCCTAGCAAGTTTCCTGCAGCAAAATTTATTGAAAGCTCTCGGCAAAAAGTTACACAACATATTGCATAAGTGCACAAGGGCTTGCTGCACACAAAATTAAATTATATGTTTGGAATCAGCACGCAAAAATACATGTTTCTTGAAGATTCCATCATTGTGACTTCATTAACAAAAATTTTTTTTCTAAGACCAGGTTCCCCCCTTAAAGGTGCACTGAAGAGGAATCTGAACTCGTCTTTTTGCCGCGGGAACTCGGATCTACACGTTCCGAGCATTCTTAGAAACCTCAGTTTATTGCCCTGTGTGGCCTTTTTTCATAATTAAATCGAATTAACGTCCGGCTCCCGCTTTTATTTTTTAATCCTCCCCGTACGATGGGCGGAGTTGACCAACGCGTGAAGTGCCTTTCACCCAGTCCCGTGGCAGCTTGCCGCTCTGCCATTGGCGGAGTAATACGTAGTAATCGGTAGTAGCAAATAGTCCGCACGTATTTTTATTTCTGCAGGCTTATTTTGGGCTATATTATTTGCAAATGCAAATATTTATTCTTGGAAACCTAAAAAACAAAATAAAGCGAAGGCAAAGCCTCCACGGAGCTGGCTGAAACGCACTCCACGTGTTGGTCGACTTCGCCCACCGTACGGGGAGAATTCAAAAAATAAAGGCGGGAGCTGGACGTTAATCCGATTTAATTAGGGAAATCGGCCACACAGGGCAATAAGTTGAAGTTTCTAAGAATGCTAGGAACGTGTAGATTGAGTTCCCGTGGCAAAAATACGAGTTCAGATTCCTTGGTTTTGTTTGGTTTTGTGGGGTTTAACGTCCCAAAGCGACTAAGGCTATGAGAGACGCCGTAGTGAAGGGCTCCGGAAATTTGGACCACCTGGGATTCTTTAACGTGCACTGACATCGCACAGTACACGGGCCTCTAGAATTTCTCCTTCAAAGAAATTCAAGCCGCCGCGGCCGGGGTCGAACCCGCGTCTTTCGGGTCAGCAGCCGAGCACCATAGCCACTGAGCCACCGTGGCGGCTAGAGTTCAGATTCCTCTTCACTGCACCTTTGAAGGCCGGAGGGCATTACTTAAGGAGGGGCTACAGTTGGGGTAAATACAAGCATGATGAAGGCAGGCACAATTAACGCAAACACTGCAAATTGTAAAAGACAAGAGAAGTAAATAAATAAAGAGCATCAAAATATTCGTGGGATGATGTGGCAAAAAGCAAGAAACGCACATGCGGCAGCAGGCAAAGTTGAAAGTCAATGAATGATTGATGGTAACACAGATGAAATGCTTGCACATCATGGAAATGAGTGGCGAGTTTTGTGCGAAATGATTTGCGATCGTCGCATAAAACTATGTGGGAGCGGATTGCCCCTGTGTCTCTGATTTGCTTGCTTTCGGCCAGTTCCGTGCTCACAGAAGGTGCCACATCCTGTGAAAAAAGGCAAATTAGGGTGTGCGTGCTTTCTTTGGATGTGCTCTAATCATGCATTCGCTGAAGTAAGAGTGCTCGAGCATTTTATATAGTATATGCCCCCTTCTCTGCCTCTTCACATATGTGTGTTGTAAAAGAAAAGTATTTTTGGGCTGTCACTTTTGGCATGTAGCACTTGACGGTTCATGTTACACGCCTGTCGAGCAGTTTCACATGGTTCTTTGGCTGAACAGCATTACTTTAGAAGCTTTCTTATCAGTATTCCTGCCTGTTAAACTGTCAACTCGTCTGCAGTAGAAACTTGCCAATGCGGACGTCAGAGGATGGGGTGTAAAACTTTCAAATTGTCCCAAAGTTTACATTGTCAAATGCCCCCTTCCCCCAAAAAAAGCCTTGAAAAACCATTGACATCATAATAAATACATGTGGCAAAAGCCTGTGGCCTGGTCGTCTGCATCTGAGATGAAAACTGTGCGTCTGTGATTTTTTGCAGCTCCATCAAATAGGGAGCTTCTTCACAGGTTGCACTGTTGCATGCTAGCAAGCTCCACTGCACTGCGAACAGTGTGGGGAGAGTACACAATGAAAGAACTATGCAGACAGGAATGCATTGGCACTGGTACAGCAAGAAAAAAGTTTGGGAGTCTTCTTAATCACATTCTTAAAAAGAAAATGTGACAGCATTTAGTTTGCCTGTTATGGTGTCTACATTGAGTGTTTAATGTTCTTGCGATTTTCCCACCAAAGCTCCAGCTTTGGAATCGGTGTCATTGCCCTTATATGCCATGCATGAGTCGTCACTTTCTAAAAAGAAGTTGTTCTTATAAATTGTTCCAGTACCTCTGTTGGGTTATCGTATGTGATTATACTAATCTGACCCACTAATCCACCTTGTCAATCTTCTGGGGTAGGCCTACTTCCAAAATTTTTTAGGGTGGGCAAACTTCCTAGCTTTGGGCGTTCTCATATTTCTTCTTGACCAATGAAAGAATTTTGTGACAGAGAAGCCGGAAGTTTTTCCTGAGATGACAACCTAAATGCTGTCACTATAAAGAAAAATGGCAAAAATAGCGCACCAATGAGTGCTCAGAACAGCCCTCAGCTGTGGCTGCAGGCTGGTGTTAGAGCGCAGCTGTGAGGTGCCTGCTGCTGCACTCTGCGGTGTAGTCGGCGTAACACGCCACCTGTAAGGTGCCATGTTATGCCACCTGTAAGGTGTTACGCCATGTAAGGTGTTATGCATGTGTTCCACCATCTGCCGCATGCCACCTTACAGGTCATCATCACTTCATCATCATTTATTGTACCCTTTTGGTCCCGTCTGGGACATTACATTAGGGGGGGAAAAGACATTGGTGTGAAGCGGTCATACAAAAGCATGTGAACTTAAAAAAGAACAAAAATAACAAGAATAACAAGTTTGACGTCAAATTAACGTCAGGCAGTCCAAATATTACAAAAAATATGTGACAAACAAAGCAGTAGAATATGAAATTAAACTTTAAAATGCATGGAGGATAGATAAGTGGGAAAATACTTGTAGGGGATGACACAATGACACAAGCACTTCAAACTGCAGGCAGAGGGCATGGTGAGGGAAGTAGCTATTTCAAGTGGTCGGTTAGTAGCTGCCTAAATCTGGTGGGATTAGATTCGATGGCAATGGTAGGCGTGTGACAGGTGGCATGTTGGCAGGTAGCAGTAGAGTGAAACTACACCTGACATGGCGGGAGCTGATGAATGGACAATTGCAAGGTGTAACGTTAGGAGATCGGAAGCGAGCGGAGTGGGTGAGGGAACAGAAGCAGGTTAATGACATCCTAGTCGAAACCAAGAGGAAGAAGTGGGCCTGGGCAGGGCATGCAATGCGAAGGCAAGACGACCGCTGGTCTTTTTAAGGGTAACGGAGTGGATTCCAAGAGGAGGCAAACGTAGCAGGGGATGGCAGAAAGTTAGGTGGGCGGATGAGACTAAGAAGTTTGCGGGGATACAGTGGCCACAACTGGCAATGAACGACAGGGTCAACTGGAGAGACATGGGAGAGGCCTTTGCCCTGCAGTGGGCGTAGCCAGGCTGATGATGATGATGAAGGTGGCTGCTATGAGAAGATCCCGAAGGGTGGCTAACAGCATAACACGCCTCCTGCCTACTTTGACAGGTACCAGCTGCCACGGCTGTAGAGCTGCACTCAAATTTCACATTGCCAACTATCGTAATCATCTGCCAGTTGTTTGCGCTTGCCACTGTGGGCACGTCACAGGTGCGAGGGCAGCATTTCGGCATGAAATTCAGACTTGAGGTGGGGTACTTGGATGGTCATCATTTCAAAGGCGGCGTTGCTTGGGCGAACAGGGACCTGTTAGAAAGACAGAGACATTAAGTGTAAGTGTACTTGTGTTTCTTCATTCCAGTCTCCTGGAATAAAACCTCAGTTGATGGAAAAAAATAAAATTTTCGCTTAATGTCTCTGTCTCTCTAACACGTCCCTGTTTACCCAAGCAGTGCAGGCTTTGAAATGACGATATTCCAACGGGCCCATTCCCAAGCGCTCGGATTATCACTTCCTGTGGCTATCGTACATTGGCATGGTCCCCTGTTGAGAGGCCATTTGGATTAACCTGTAGAAGCCCAATTGCATCCGGATTAACGAGTTTCTCGTATGTTTGTGTGGTGTAAAATTTTGGCTGTGGTAGAAATAAAGAAACTCAAACTCAAACATAGGCATTGACTGGGACTGCGCTTACTCTCCAGATTATCTGTTTCCGAATTAACGAGGGCAAAATTAATGAGTTTTTTTCTGCACAGTCTGTTGACAGGTGCACGTAGTGAGCAATTTGAAGTGTGCAGAAAAGTGTTTCAGTGTCACCTGCGCTCCTGAAACTTGCTTTGGCATGCGTGTTTGAACTCGTCAGGCATACCATGTTTGACGGAGTGCCAGCGAGTATCGTTCAGTGCCCTGAAGTGTTGTGCCGCATTTTGGTTTGTGCAGAAAAGTGTACCAAACATTTACCCTTATGATAATTAAAATTTTATCGACAGCTGGGCTGGTATGAAATGCCTAGCGCCATTCAAAGTGTTTAGTGACTCTGGGCACAAACATGCACGGTTGCTTACCCACCCATCCATTCATTCATATGGAACTTTATGTTGTTTTTGTTGTTGTGTTGTTTTATGGCACATAAGCAACTAAGACCATTGTGAAACCTAAGGATTGATAGCATCTCACATGGTCAGGTAGTAAATTCATGTCCAAAAGAAAACAAATATCGGGATGATGAATTCACCTTAAAGGTGCACTAAAGAGGAATCTGAACTCGTCTTTTTGCCGCGGGAACTTGATCTACACGTTCCGAGCATTCTTAGAAACTTCGACTTATTGCCCTGTGTGGCCGATTTCCGTAATTTAAATCCGATTAGGCGTCCAGGCTCCCGCCTTTTTTTAAACTCACCGTAGACAGTAGGAGGAGTTGACTAACACGGGGAGTGCCTTTCGGGCAGTTGCGTGGCGGCTTCTCTTTCCCTTTTGTTCAGTTTTTTCAGGCTTTCGTGAATTAACAGATGCAGTCAGAGACTACATAGCCGCAAATTAGGCCCACGGCAATAAAATTGCGCGTGGACTCTTTGCTTTCGCCAATCACTACATGTCACTCCGCCGATGGCAGAACGGCAAGCCGCCACGGGACTGGGTGAAAGGTTGGTCGACTCCTCCCACCGTTTGCGGGGAATTAAAAAAAAAAAAAAAGGCAGGAGCCGGGAAGTTTAATCGGATTTAAATCAGGGAAATCACCCGTACAGGGCAGTAATTCGAGGTTTCCAAGAACACTCAGAACGTGTAGATCGAGTTCCCGTAGTAAAAAGACGAGTTCAGATTCCTCTTCAGTACACCTTTAAGAGCGGAATGCAATACCATTAGCTTTCACATTTGTTGCAGCTTCTGTTGCAATTCCTGTGTGTGTTCATGTCAGTTTCTTTGCAATTGTCGGTCCATCCAGTGCCATATTCGGACCCCTAGCAGCAGTAGCTGGTATCCGCTATGCCCTAACAATGCCGGCATTTGCATACGTGGCATTTCTGCCTGACTTTTTATTTGATTCCCTCTCTAGATTGGTATCCAAAACCTAGGTTGCTGACCACTCAGTGGGAACTCTGTGATGACATCACAATGTCACGTGACCTCTCTCGACCAATCATTAAATTAATTGCCACCTGCCACGTTGGACAGGTTGTGATGACGCTACAAGGCCATGTGACATCTCTTGAAATAACAGTGAATGTCGTGACAGTGGACATAGGTGGGGTTTTGGTGTGACGACAGGTGTCGCATGCAAGAACGCCGACCAAAGTGAACAAGGCTTCCATACTGAAGTTGAAACATCCTAAACTTTTATTGAGAGCCTTTGGTCGAAGTTCCTTTTCTTCGTGGGGGGTACAGCGCGGACAAGACGAAGGATGAAGCAAGAAGACTACACAGACGAGCGCTGTAGTCTTCTTGCTTCATCCTTTGTCTTGTTCGCGCTGTACCCCCCATGATGAATTATTACAAACTTGCCCAGCTATATCCATCCTTCTTCAGTGTAGTTCCTTTTCTCCTTTTTGGCATGAAGTTGTCGTGAACCAAGCACAATCTGCTATAACAGTCAAGTGAGTGTCATGATGTCACGAGCGATGTTTCTGTGTTTGGACGAATTGGTGATTGGTGTGGTGGCATGACATCATTTTGGGAGGTCAGTCCAGTCAACCTGGCGTGTTATTATTGCAGCTGGTGTGTTGTGCTAATGACACCGCATAAACGAGAAACGTGGCTGCTGCTGTAGAATGCAGTTGCAGCTGAATGCTGTCAGTGCCTGTCCTCTTGACCTGGTCCGTGTTTCTCTCAATGCAGCCTGCTGAGAAGAGCCGTGCCTGGCAGGTGGCCAAGGCCCTGGGGGCCACTGTGTCCGGGGACCTGTGCCCCGGTGTCACGCATCTCGTTGCCGCACGACTTGGAACCGCCAAGGTGAGCCAAGGATAGCTCCAGGCCGACAGATCTGTAAGCCTTTTGTAGGTCGCAGCTCCGCCTCAGAGCATGGCTCAGTGGTTACGGCGCTCGGCTGCTGACCCGAGAGACACGGGTTCTTGATCCCGGCCACGGCAGTCGTATTTCGATGGAGGAGAAATTCCAGAGGCCCATGTGCTGTGCGATGTCAGTGCATGTTAAAGATCCCCAGGTGGTCGAAATCTCCGGAGCCCTCCACTACGGCGTCCCTCATAGCCTGAGCCGCTTTGGGACATTAAATCCCAATAGACCTAATAAACCTAAACCTTTTGTAGGTCGCGGTGCATTGTTACCTGCATTGCAGCCTCCATACCACACTGTGGCTCCTAATTGTCTTGCATGTCTGTTGGTAAAGAAAAAAAAAAGTCCTTTTTTTCTTGCTTTTCGTGTAATTTGCGTGGGTTGTAATGTGAGGCCATTGCAAGGGGACATATTCGTGCTCATTTTGGAAAGTGATCTTCAAGGAGGTGCAAACTTAAGGGGGTACAAGGGTCTTGAAAGTAACTTTTTTATTTATGGCTAGAATCTCATGAAATTTCGCACACAGATGTGTTGTTCTCTTCTGATTCCAAAAATATATTCATAGTTGGTCCGGTGGTCTTAAATCTTACAAAGTCTAGAATGTAAGTAGGTAATTTCTTACACAGCTTTAATGAACACTCTTATCGCATTTTCTTGCTTTTAATTACACGAATTGATAGCCAGAGAGTTCCCATACCCGATGACATTCTTACTTTTTTTGTTTAGGCCACGTATAAATAGCAATTTGCAATTAGCTTAACGAGTTGCAGCATCAACGCCTGCGACCTTTTACTCTCGACACCACATATCAGGATGACGTGCCTTTAGAGAAAAACGAAGAATGGCACCGGGTATGGGAACTCTCTGGCTATCAATTCATGTAAATAAAAGTAACAGAAGTGGTGAGAAAGTTCATTAAAGCTGCGTAAGAAATTACCTAATTACATTCTAGACATTGTAAGATCTAAGACCACCAGCTCAATTATGACTACATACAGTAGAACCCCGCTGTTACGTTCCTCACTGCTGCGTTTTCCCGGCTGTTACGTCGTTTTCTTCGGGTCCCGGCATAGCTTCCATAGGATCCAATGTATTGGGAACCCCGCTGTTACGTCGTAGCCGAGGAAACGATCCCGCATGATACGTCGCAACCGGGCTCCCCGAACCCAATCGGGCAATGCGCGCCAACCGGCATTTTGATTTTTGACGAGTCTTGGCCAGGCTTGGCTACGGAACTGGCTGCAAGAAGCCGCACACGAGTTGGAGAGGCCGCCACTAGATGGCTATCTGCCTCGCATGCCGAACGCCGCGATCTTTATCGTGGGAGGTGGTGAGGAGGAGGCCTGTGGCTGCGGTCGCTTATCAGCGTGTCTTTTCTTTCACTCTTTCTTTTTATCTTTTAACTCTCCTCTATCTGCAAGTGACAGCGGTGGTGCACGCCGAACGCCGGTGCAGCCGAACGCCGCGATCTTTATCGTGGGAGGTGGTGAGGAGGAGGCGCGCGGCTGCCGTCGCTTATCAGCGCGTCTTTTCTTTCACTCCTTTTTATCTTTTAACTCTCCTCTATCTGCAAGTGACAGCGGTGGTGCACACCGAACGCCGGTGCAGCCGAACGCCGCGATCTTTATCGTGGGAGGTGGTGAGGAGGAGGCGCGCGGCTGCCGGCGCTTATCAGCGCGTCTTTTCTTTCACTCCTTTTTATCTTTTAACTCTCCTCTATCTGCAAGTGACAGCGGTGGTGCACGCCGAACGCCGGTGCAGCCGAACGCCGCGATCTTTATCGTGGGAGGTGGTGAGGAGGAGGCGCGCGGCTGCCGTCGCTTATCAGCGCGTCTTTTCTTTCACTCCTTTTTATCTTTTAACTCTCCTCTATCTGCAAGTGACAGCGGTGGTGGCTCGGCTGAAGCCAGTCGGCAGGGCCTGTGCAATTTCCTTTTCATCCTTCTCAGTCGCAACAACAACTTTATTGTGCTTTGATGGCGTGATAGCGTTGAGTAAGCGAAAGGGGCTTTCCCTTGAAAAGCTGGACGTACTAAACGCAGTCGACAGGCAGCCAGGGCGGCTTACGCGGAGCAGCGCGGCGAGCAGCCTACGAACATTTCAGTGCTTGACGCTGTGCACAACGTCGCTTCAGCGTGGACTGCAGTGAGCGCGTGAACTGCACAGCACTGCTGCGTGCGTGCGGTGTGGCCGCACCGCAAAGCGACGCTGACAGCAATGCGGCCTTTGCTATTGAGAAACGCGTTGTTCTTTCCAGCGAGCGAAAGAAACTGCAATCCACCATTCTCGTTTTTTTAAAGTCCTAGGGTCAATTTGCGGAAATTAATTGTTTCAAGTCAAAGCTGCACTGTTTTCATTAATTTTCGGTGCTTTCCTCACTGTTGCGTTTTCCCGGCTGTTACGTTTTTTTTTCCCGGTCCGGTGAAAAACGTATGAACGGGGTTCCACTGTATTTGGAACCAGAAGAGAAAAATGCATCTGTGTGCAAAATTTCATCAGATTCTAGCCAAAAATAAGAAGGTCAGTTTTAAGACCCTCGCCCCCCCTTAAAAAAGTGCACAAGGATGGTGAACTGGGCAAGTTGGAGAGGATGCATGTTTGGAAAAACCAGCACGAAAGAAGAATGGGACGGAAGCAAGGTAGCACGCGACAAGTGCCACACCGGTTGAAAACGGCTCCTGCAACACAGAAAACGACGAGCAAACGTGCTCCCATGTCTGCCAGCAGTTAGTGAGCTCCCACATCGTATAATGGCGATGACGATGGGCAGCTATGGGGCAGTTTCGGTTTGCACTCGAATCCAACGCGCATGCAATTTTGAGACGTATTTTCCCCGAAAAAAGGTGCGCGTTGGAATTGGGTAAATACGGTACTTTTCACACCATGACATGTTTGACATGTGCATTAACCCTTTCCGGTCATCTGTCAGGCATTGCCCGGCAGCGGTTGCCTGTTATGGCCTGACACAGTGCTTTAAATTAAATGTTTTGAACCAAATAGTGACTTGGCACTCCCTCTCTCTGTTAGGGGTTGGAAGGCCCCACAAAAATGCTGAGCGGTGCCGTGACTCGTCAGTAGGGAAGCTACACCAGACTTTAAAGGGTTGATGTCTTTTTTTTTTAATACTACTGCCCCAAGGTTCTAAAGGTGGTGACAAGTGTGCTGCTTTTTTTCTTTTTTTTAACACTTGCTGCCCCAGTGTTTCCACCAAGACGGAGTGTCCTAGGCAAGGGAAACCAACTCAGTTCATGCACTTTCTTTTAGGGCTGGGAAAGAAAGCTACATAAACGTCATGCTGTTGCAAATATTTCACCTCGCTGTTTATTGAGGCAAGATACAACTTTTAAATTGACACGCTTTTCCAGGAGCCAGTATTTTAGAAGTTAGTTGGTAGTCTTAACTACTGTATTTACTCGCATAATAGGCGCACTCTCATAATAGGCGCACCCCCAGTTCGGTCGCCAAAAATCAATTTTTTTATTTCCGTGCATAATAGGCGCACCCCGAACTTGGCACTGTGATCAGTACTGTATTTACACGATTGCAAGCCGACGCCTCCCCACCCCCACAATTTTTATTTTAACAAAGTTTTTGCTGAACTTACTACTAGTCCTCACTAGTGCTGCTGTCGTCGCAGATGCTGCGGACCCACAGAACGTACAACGACATCGCGTGGAACAGCCGCCCACAGTTTTCAGGGATGCTCACTTTTTAAACGTCTGTTTTGAAAGCTTCATCAGCCGGAAACCAACCTGACTTAGTACCCCGAAAACCGTGGCGATAGGAGTCGCATACGAAAATTTAGGCACACCGCAGTCGCAACTTCCGCACTTCTTGTCCACATCGAACTTCCATCCTGCCGCACGCTTGCCATGTTCGAGACCTAACTCCCAGCCGAGTAGCTATTAAGGCGCTTGCCCATCGTGCTAATATAGCAACGCTCGGCGACAGTGCAAGAAAGCCACACCTAGGATAAACTAACACGCTACGACAGTAACCGGCCCTTTGGCAGCCATAAAAATACTGGAGCTGGTGATGCTGATGTCGATATAGATAGCGAAAGCTCGCGGCGGACGAAAAAGTTGATGGTGATGGTAAGCTTGACCTTGGGCGCCATCCGTGGGCGGCACTTGGAAGCTCCTGTGCGTGTGTGTGGCCTCCGCAACCAAGCGCACGTTGCTCGCAGCTGGAGCTGATCGCGGAGGCCACGGCGCGTGCATTTCGAAGGCTATTCCCGCGTGGATCGTGGAAAGTTTAGGTGCGGCCCCTACACGGATTTTCAAAAAATATTTCCTTCGGGAAAACGGGGTGCGGCCCGTACACGAGTGCGTTTATGCGATATGTTCAATTTTGCGAGTCGAAAAATTCCCGGAAATTTTATCCCGCGCAATAAGCGCACCCCGAACTTTGAGCCGGATTTTCTGGAAAAAAAGTGCGCCTATTATGCGAGTAAATATGGTAGTGAACTAACTTTGCGGAATGAAAAAAAATACTGCAGACTAGGCCACACGACTCTCAACAGCACTCGGTTCATTTCGCTTGTCTGTGACACGCTGCCTTTTTTAATAACTTGTTTACATTTAGCTGGGACACCTGTTATGTAAGGGGCCCATGTTCTAGTCCTCAGTGGTGACATCCTAATGGGGCACGCTGTGCTTCCTAGTGTGACTCAAGGGCATCACGGGTGTTCAGCATTAAAAGAACGGCCGGTGTAAAGAAGCAGCGTGACAGTGTGTGACTGACAGAATGGCTAGCATGAGAACACCTGGGCTGAGAATGAAAAAAAAAAAATGAAACGGACCCCAGCAAATGGCAGAACTATCTCACATTAGCAGCTGTGTCTCATTGTTGCTAATTGCCGACTAGCCCAGCCTTTAAGGGGGACACTGGTCTTAGACATATGTCGCTTATTTTTTAGTGCAATTCTAATGAAGCTGTACCACCTTGCTCAGTTTCTTCTACTGATTTCAACAATGAAATGACCTTTCTCGTAAATTAGTCGGTTCCCAAGATAATTAGTTTTAATTAGTGTTCATTAGTACCTCAGTGCAAAAAAAAACTGCTCAATAGAAAATCATTTTTAATCCATGGCTACATAGTATGGTGAGTAAAGAGTGCGATAATCAAAACCATTTTTTTATTTTAGCCTCATTAATAATTTTACAGCACATGGAATATCAGTGTTCAAGGTGTGAATGTTATGCATCGATAAACTTTGCGACGTTATAAATTTTTGAAGTGCGATTGAACAAATCTGCTTCGATTATTGCACGCACTGTGCCTTCAGCTTCCCTTAGCAAACAATATGACATCTCTGTCTGTCCTAGATGTTGAGATATTGACATACTAAGATGGCCAGATCTCCAAAATTTTCATGCCATTAAATTGTTTGCTCCTGCACAAATTCAGCCCACACGATGATCTGAATTTAATATTATGGTCACAATGTTGATTTCTTTAAGGATAACATTCGTACAATTCAAAAATAATAGGTCAAAATGTTGATTTCTTGAAGGATAACATTAGTACAGTTCAAAAATAATAGGCCAAAATGTTGATTTATTGAAGGATAACATTGGTACATTTCGAAAATAATAGGTCAAAATGTTGATTTGTTGAAGGATAACATTAGTACAGTTCAAAAATAATAGGTCAAAATGTTGATTTGTTGAAGGATAACATTAGTACAGTTCAAAAAAATAGGTCAAAATGTTGATTTCTTGAAGGATAACATTAGTACAGTTCAAAAATAATAGGTCAAAATGTTGATTTCTTGAAGGATAACATTAGTACAGTTCAAAAATAATAGGCCAAAATGTTGATTTGTTGAAGGATAACATTAGTACAGTTAAAAAATAATAGGTCAAAAAGTTGATTTGTTGAATTATAAATTTAGTACAGTTCAAAAATAATAGCTGTGGTTTCCACAAATGTCATTTTTTGAGAATCGATTTTTTGGTCATTTTTTTTGGGTCTCAAAGACCAATGAAAGACCAGTAAATGTGGTTGGCAGGGTGCGAGTTCAGATGTTTGCATGTTCTGCCAGTGTTGGGGTGCCTTGCAGCCCTCTCTCTGGTTGTGTGCCGAGGAGTAAAAAGGGGGGTGTGGTGTGGTGCAGGTGAACAGGGCCCGGCGCATGCCTGGTGTACACGTGGTGCACCCCTTGTGGCTGTGGTGCTGTGCGGAGCGGTGGGAGCACGTGGCCGAGGGCCTCTTCCCCGTGGGGCCAGCCGACCAGCCCAGCCAGAGGCAGCCAACCCCCTCCACCACCACGGCCAGCCGGCTGCCCAAGGTAGTGCGGTCCCGGCCATCCACTATATTCAGTGCAGGTTGAAGAAACCCCAGGGGGGTCGAAAAACAATCTGCAACTTCTTCTCTCTACCTTCTTTCGCTCCTCCCTCGTCCCTTTCCACTTGGTGCAGTTGAGGTGTGCACCAAGGAGTGGTGAGCATGTCACTGCACCTTTCATTCATCATCATCATCAGCCTGACTACGCCAACTGCAGGGCCAAGGCGTCTCCCATGTCTCCCCAATTAACCCTGTCCTTCGTTGCCAGTTGCGGCCACCGTATCCCCGCAGATTTCTTAATCTCCTCCGCCCACCTTACTTTCTGCCGCCCCCTGCTGCGTTTGCCTTCTCTTGGGATATCCGCTCCGTTACCCTTAATAAGGACCAGCGGTTGTCTTGCCTTCGCACAACATGCCCTGCCCAAGCCCACTTCTTCCTCTTGGTTTCGACTAGGATATCATTAACGTGCGTTTGTTCCCTCATCCACTATGCCCGCTTCCGGTCTCTTAACGTTACACCTGTCACTCTTCTTTCCACAGCTCGCATTACTGCATGAACAGTTTATCATTACCTCATAACTACTTTAGAGTATCTGCAGCATACAGTGTGTGCAGCTCAACAGCATACAAGACTTATAGCAGCATGAAAAGAAAAGTGCTCATCCGATCACTTACGGCCCCGTTGTATATAATTTCTGTAAGTGATCAGACCCCAAGAAAATTGAATCAGTCTGGAAGAAAGCAATTCGTTTCATGTGCTGTCATCACGACAGACGTTTGTCGTCCTTGTCTAACCTTCATGCTTTATCGTTAACACCTCTTTCGACATGTCAGTACACTGAATGCCTCGAGTACACATTCGCTCTGATTAACTCGTCACACCTATAGACATTGAGCATGTATGTCAGTGTTTCTAAACCTTTATCAACAAGTCACTACCAAAGACTGAATAGATATTTTTCCTTCCGAGACATGTGCTGGCACAATTTTTTTCCCATAAGTCATCAAAAGCTGGAACTCCTTGCCTGGAGAAATTCATTCACATCCATTTCAGAAATTTCTGGATGCCATCGAAGATCAGTGATGCTTGAGAGTGTGCATGTTATATCATATTTTCTAGATACCTTCCTCTGTATAGATATAACTCATGTATGTATTCATGCACTTTATACGTGTGTCGTATTGCCGCCGGTGAACCACCGAAGCTGCGCTGATGCCGCAGGAGAGAGCGGCAGGTAGCCAGTGAATGCCAGATGAAGCTTTCTAGAAGAATAATTGAGCACTGCCCATCTGAGACAAGTAGACAAAAAGGCATGAAAGGACGAACACAGACTCCAGTCAAGTTTGTGAGGCACATGATATTATATGAGGTGATTCTGGGCAAAGGCAAGCCAGCCGGGTGCGCGAATGTGGGGGAATGTTTGTCTTGTGATGTAGTGCTCTCCGTTGTCGTCTCGGGGCTAGAGGTCTTAGCATGAGAGAGAGATGGGCGATTAATAAAAAACTGATTGCTGAAAGAAAGAAAACAAACAGATGCTTACAGAAATGAATGAACCATCAGTAAAAGCACAGAGGATCCACTCACAAGCAACGCTGACTGATTGTGATGCTTGTGACGGCCACTTGTGATGATGAAGAGTGGGAGTGGTTCTTCTGTACATGTTGAAGGCTGCTTGGGTTCCTTGAAGCAAAAAAGTTTGAGAATCCTTGCTTGAAAGGATAGGGAGGCTTGGCATCACTTGATTGCGGCTTGAACATCTAAAGCGTTATCTCTTCAATAATGTCAGCATGGTCCACTGCTTCTGTATTTTAGCGGGCAATCTCCGTTTTAGGGGTGAGGTAGGGGGGCCATTGGCTATAGTTGGCCTGAACAGTTTGAGATTGGATTTTAGTGGTAACTGTATTTCTTTTAAAATTTTTCTGAGTTCTCAGACTCCCACCCTTGCGTTACATTTGTGCAAAATAGGCAAACTACTATTAGTTATTTTTTTATCACACTGTTGCTGCTAGCGGTGTCTTTTAACTCTTTCGCTACCGCGGAAAAATGGACGATTTGGAGTGTACTGAAAGAAAAATTTTTTTCACAAGAACTAATACACCCAGCACATTATGCAATGCTTGAAATTGTAGCTTATTAGTTACACTTCTGAATGAAACAAACAGAAGAGTTGTGTGTGCAAGAGTGAATTAACATTTATTTGTGAAATTTGCCAAAAACACAAAAAAGTAGTCAAAACTCGATTTAACGAAACCCGATTTAACGAAAATCCCGATTTAACGAAGGTATCCTAATTCCCCCTCAGACGCCCATAGGGTTCAATGCTTTGACTAACCCGAAATAACGAAACCGATTCCGTGATCTGTCCCGATTTAACGAACCTTTTTTCGAGAAATAAAGGTGAAAAAGTGTTAATTTTTGGTCTATTTTGTAGACAGCACCCCAAAATTTATTGATTGCGAGTCAGCGGTAACAGCGCGGAGCATCTTCAGCCCGCCGCTTTTTTCAAACTGCGCGGCGCAAAACGAGTTTTAATTTTGAGTTGAGCTCACGAGATGGCGCCAGCAGTAAAAAAGTTTCGTGCCACATTTCATAGATGGCGCCGTTGCAGTTCGCGTTTTTTTTTTTGTGTGTGTTTGTGTGTTGTGCTCTGTGTTCTGTGCGTTGTGCTCTGTGTTGTTGTGCTCTTGTGCGGATATTTCCCCGTGCCTTTGAACGCTGCTTTGTCAAGCTCAGCTTGTTAGGCCTCCATCAGTCTAGCTTTGCTATCGTGAACGCGGACGTGGTGTGTGCGAGCAAGCACGCCGCTAACCCTCCTGACTAGCAGATGGAGCCCTGCAAGAAACGAAAAAGGCTTACCCTGGACGAGAAAGCGGACATAATTCGTGCTGTGACAAGTGGACAGAAGAAATGTGACGTGGCTGCAGCACATGGCATTTCAGCGAGTACTCTCTCGACAATATTGAAAGGGAAAGATGACATCCTCCGCGCCACTTCGTCGGGGAATCTCTCGCGCAAAAAAACGCTGAAGACTACTCCTCAAGGCAAAATGGAAGAGGCCCTCTTCACCTGGTTTATGGATTTGCGGGCAAAGAATATTCCCGTGAGTGGAGACCTGCTCCAACAAAAAGCTCGCTCTTTCGCGTGCTTGCTGGGCGACAACGAGTTCAAGGCAAGTCCCGGCTGCCTGTCGCGCTTCAAGGAACGACACGGCATCGTCGGGAAAGTGCTCAGCGGTGAAGCGAGCAGCGTAAGCATGGCTGTAGTCGGCGACTGGCAGTCTGAAAACGTGCCCGACATTCTAAGAAAATATGCCCCAGCGACATCTACAACGCCGACGAGAGCGGTCTATTCTACCAAATGCTGCCTAAAAAAACACTCGCCCTGAAGGGGCAGGCGTGCCACGGCGGCAAACACAGCAAACAAAGGCTGACTCTTTTGCTGTGCGTCAACATGGACGGCACCGACAAACGAGACCCGCTTGTCATCGGAAAGAGTGCGAGGCCGCGCTGTTTTAAAGGCACCAAAAAGCTTCCTGTGAAGTACGTTGCCAATTCAAAGGCTTGGATGTCGCGTGCCATTTTTGCTACATGGCTGAAGGAATTCGACAGCGACATGTGTCGCCAGAAAAGGAAAGTGTGCCTGTTGCTGGATAACTGCACGGCCCACTACGTTGCAGAGGTCGAGCTGACCAGCGTGGAGCTCCGCTACTTCCCCCCAAACACAACTTCCGTGGTTCAGCCCTTGGATCAAGGGATAATTAATAGCGTGAAGTGCGCATACAAGCGTAGAGTCGTCGACAGAGTTCTCCTCAACCTGGAGCTGAAGCGCGAGACGAAAATAGATATTTTTATGGCGGTTGAGATGGTGGCGGCGGCTTGGAGAGCATTGAGGCCGTCGGTAATTGTCAATTGCTTCAGGACTGCCAGTTTCGGTACACTAGGCCCTGAAACTGCCGAAGCTGGTCTGGACTGCGCGAGCGCCGTGCACGAGGATGATGCCTGGGAACACCTTCTCTCAGTGGATGAAGTGCCCACAGGTATAAGTTTCTCAGACTACGTGAACGCCGACGCAAACGCAGTCACAACGGAAGTTTTGACTGATGCCAATATGTTGCGGCTTGTAGGAAGCGTGGAGGGAGTGACGGCTGAAGACGCTGCCGACGACCCTGCAGGTGCCGAAGCTCCCATGCCGACACCAGGTCAGGTGATGGATGCTCTCGATCTGCTGCGACATTTTGCCGGCGCACACGAGGGGACGGAAGACGCGCTGGACGCACTTCAGACCTACGAGAAATCAGTGCGGCCGTTGCTCACAAAGCGCACGCAGGCAAAGATCACCGACTTCTTTGGCGGAAAATAAATTTGTAGTCCCCTCGGGCCTTTCTTGTTGAGTAAGAATTTTTGTTGTTTCTTTTCATACGCGCTAGCGGCGCCGGTCGTTTCCGCGGTCCGCAGTTTCATTTTGGGAGCATTTACGCTTCACAAATATGATGCTGCGGTAGCTTTCTGGATGCCGCCATACCATATAATCGAATGTACCGAATTATGTGCCCAAGAAATGCCTCATTCAATGTAATGAAGTTCTCGATTTAATGAAATAATTCACGGCTCCCCTCAACTTCGTTAAATCGAGTTTTAACTTGTATAGCAAAAACAAAAATTACCGGCTGCACTAAGCCAGAACTTGACTGGAGAAAAACTGGAATATACAAACTGTTGCACATGTTTATAGCTGTCATTATTCACAGTTACAGCTATGAGAAAAAATTACTGCACTTTCCATGGCCTGTCAAGTCTGAGGTCATGACTGTGGTGCCACTGTGAAGAGCAATCAGGGGTGAAGATGTGAAGCAGAGGTAGACTGACAGGTGCTTCACATAAGGTTTAATTTTTGCTCCTCCCTTGTTCTCTGATAGCCGAGCTTGCAGTTTCTTCTCTTTTTCATTTTTTTTTTGGTTGGTGTTGAATGGATTCTATGGGAGGATTGGGGGCATGGACTTCTTTTCCGTCATCATAGCCGAAGATTTCTTGAATGAGCTGCTCCCTGAAAGCCAGCTGATAAAATTTGGCATTTTAGGCAAGCTCTAAAACATCAGGATCGATGAAATAAGTTTTATTGACGTGGTTGAAAAGCCAGGACATTTTCCAAGTCTTGCCAATAGATGCTGCCGCCACTGAATCATCCGGGTCCGTTACGTACAAAAAACAAACAAAAAAAGCGAGAAACCAATTTTGAGAAATGATTTTTGATAGCAGAGGGCCAGAATAGATTATTCTGGTATTTCAGTAGAGATATAGTCGTGGTAGGCCAACAATTCTAGTGTATATGATGATTCCAATGAACATCAGCATCTCCAACAGATTCACTTCTTCCCATGAGCCGTCACGCCGAGCGTATGTTTGCTTGCTCAAAATCTTCATCCATGCATACTTATTAGTGTTTCCGCACACGGTCTTCATCATTTCCGCCGTGAAGAGCATAAAAAAAAAGTCAAGAGGTCGAGCGAATCTCCGAGCGCTGCTCCGCAGCGATGTGCCGATATGGACACCTAGCTGTCATCTTTGTTGAAAAACGCGACGCGACCATGAGCATTTGGCAAACTGTCTTCGCCATACGTTGTGAAGACCCTGAAGCACAAAAATAAACCACTGTCATCAATTACAAACCATATGCACCGCAGAAAACACACAGCGAACGAAAACAGAACTTACATGCAAGTACGCGCTGACATTCCAGGCTCCCGAGGCGAAGTCTCGCTCTCGAAACCGAAATCCGACGTTTGTACATTGTTGCCCGACTAATAACCACTGCTTTCGTCGCAAAAAACGAAACCGAAACCGGCCGACGTGCTCGGTGTCAGCTTTAGCTTTCGAGGAGCGCGTGGCGATGCGGAGGCCATTTTCTCTGGCTGACGCTGCTGCGGCCGTTCAAAGTTTTATTTTTCACGGTGCCCCCTCATGTCAAAACACTGAAACCAAGGCTGCAATCGAAAGAGCAGTTGTTGAGCCCGCTAACTACTAGATGGCGGAGCACGTCCATGACGCTCCAAAATGAGCTTTTTTGCGCGGGCGATTTGAATCGATCATATGCAAACGATGGCCTATGGCGCAGTAGCGAAAGAGTTAAGAACAACAGCATCAAGGAATAGTATGCGGCTGCTAGCTCACAGTTTTGCTAAAGAATGTTTAAATCCGCGATTCTTTGCGGTATCGTGGCATCGCGGAAAACTAGGGGCTTTTGAATGCAACAGAGGGGGGAGCAAGTCAGGCACGTAGGTGGCAGATCAGGGAGTTTACGGGAATACGATGGCCACAGCTGGCACAGGAGAGGGTTGGCGGGACAGAAGTGTGAGAACTGGACATAGTTTGGCTGATGATGATGACGCAGTAGGTGTAGGTAGATAGATACAGAGAGAGGGGAAAGGCAGGGGTGTTAACCAGAAAGGATTCCGGTTGGCTACTACCCTGCACAGGGGAAGGGAATGGAGGGGATTAAAAAGGGAAGAGAGAAGGAACGGGAAACACAGTCACAATCTGTCCATCAAGGCAGTGTCTCTCAGAACACTGCCTTGTAAGCCTTGATGGCAGTCGACCGTTGTGGCCACGGACCGAGGATCTTGGCCTCTGCGAAAGGTCGAGGATCAAGGCGGTCCAGAGCACAACGCAGCTTACGTCTTTCATTCACAAAGACAGGGCACTCACACAGCAGTAGGTGTAAATAATCAATAGTGAAAAGCACCTCTTATTTGGCCAGGTTTAATGCTGATAGAAACAGGACGAGACTCTGTGAACATGAGTGTCAGTGATTTCAGCTCAGGGGGTGGATCCTGAACACGTCACTGCACATGTTGGCATTCTCCATTGGGCAGTTAGAGAACGGGCTACCAGCAGGTGTCTGAGTGCACAGCTGGGCATTAAGGCGAAAGCCTTTAATGGCTCATACTGTCATCTGTCCATTAACAAAGCGTATTGTATGCGTTTAACTGAGAAACTAAAGATAGAGAAGAGAAACAATGGTTGCTTCAGATAGAGGAGGAAAAAATGAGCCTAGAAGCCATGTTTGATGACTGTAGAGTAATTAGTTAATTAATTAGAGGCCAAATATGTTGAAATTGCATTGAAATAGCGCGGACGTCGATATAGCCAGGGGATGGTGTGATGTCACGTCCACTGGAAGTCGTAAGGGCATAGTGAAAATTGTCGCAGAATGGTCGGAAAAACATCCGATTTGTGTCAAATTAGATGGAAAGATGTCTAATTAAGTGTAATTAACACTTAAGATCCCCGAAAGATGTATAATTTGCGTATCGATATAGCCACAGAAATGGTGTGACGTTACGTCCACTGGAAGTCGTCACGGCATGGTGTCCTCGGCTTCCGCCTCTCAACACTTTAGTTGCCAAAGTGTCCTCACAATTTTTGCAGGTGCCTCTGGGGGGTAAAACAAAAAGAAAGCCAAAGCAAATACCAGCAACACGAGAAATACGAAAACAAAACACACCATTTAATGGAGTATGAATTTCATATTGCCAGTTTTGTTGTTCATTCTTTTCATCATCATCATTTATTTTCCCTTAAGGACCCCTAGGTAGGGCATTACATAAGGGGGGAGCAAAAATACGAAATCACAAACTATAGGAACATTTGAAATACTATAACAGTGACTAGCAATTAGAGTATGGAATATGCTGTCTTCCAGTGTTGTTAATTATAAATCTGAATATTTTTTTTGTAACCTCTCATAACTGTTCATATAAACAATTCGATCGTGGCACTGTATAATGTCACATAGGTAGTGGTGACGCCAGTTGGTCAGCTAAAAGACAGCTGAAGATTTTGAAAAGGAACTCTTTGTTGCGCCCCACAAGTGAACTCAGATGACGGCAGCGGCAAGCGTGCTTGCAAAATATTTTTAAACTGCGACTCTAACCGAATGCGGAAGGTATTGAACTCGCGAAAACTGGCTGTTGATATTCCTGTGGTAACAGCATTTCTATTGTATGACGAACTTGTTTTTTGTGAGCTTACCATGATGTTGTATCCCGATCCTGAATGAGGCTGGCAGTCTTTTTCTAAATGAAAATAAAAACACACAGGGAATGTCCTGTCAAGGCCTTGACTGGAGCTCTGTGAAAATCGCTCCTAAGCTCGTCTTTTTCACATTTTTTTTTTCAGGAGCCCCTGCCGAGGGCCGCCCAGACGACGAGGCAGCCGATCGAGCCGCCGGCCAAGGCACCGGTCTACGACCCAGTGACCGGCAAGAGGATCTGGCGCAACGGACAGCGGGCCGCCCCACCTTCTGCCCCCACGGTGTCGTCTCAAGAAGAGCCACTTGGGTGAGCCTGCCACCAGGGTTGCCGGCCAAGATTGGGTCATTGGGCCAGGTCAAAGGCAAATAATATTGTAACGGGGATGCTACGGGGAAGTGTGTACTAACGACTGCGCTGCGATGGCCAGCACTCAGGTCAGAGACTCCACGGGCCCAGCTTCACACTGTCGTCGTCATCCAGCGCACCGCCACTTCTTCGTTCACGACTCATTCACGAGTCAAGTCCACTGATACCATAAAGAGTTCTATGGTAACAATATTAATGCAGTAGCATTTAAGTTGTCGTCTCACAAAAAATTTTTGACTTCTTTGTCAAGGAATTGCCTGATTGGTCCCGATTCCTTGACTGACTGGCTTCGCTTGATGCTATCACAACCGGCCCTGACGGGCCACCCTGATTGGTCGAGAGAGGTCACGTGACCTTGTGATGTCATCACAACATCCCTGATGGGCCACCCTGATTGGTCGATAGAGGTCACGTGACCTTGTGACGTCATCACAACCTGCCCACTGTGGCAGGTGACCACCTGCCAAAATTCCAAAGGACCCATTTGGAAGTAGGCGCACCTGAGAAAATGGATTAAGGTGGACTAGCTGGAATTAGTGGGTGTATTAAGATAGATTAGTGGCTGGATCAGTGCAATGGAAGGTACTGGAATGTTCTAGAAGGTGATGACTCATGCACACCATATAAGGGCAATGGAACGGGTTCCAACTGGTGTTTTGGTGGAAAAAATTGCAAGAACAACATTAGACACTACTCTTTATAGATACCGTAGCAGGCAGACTAAATGCTGTTGCATTTTCTTCCACAGGAATGTGGTTAGAAAGGCCCCCAGGGTTTGTAATTGGTCTTTAGGAAAGGAAAGACGCAGTAACTGCCTACCTTCTCTGTGGACACCTCAACCACTCTGCGAGGGGAGAGCGTGAAAGAAGGGAGAGAGCAAGGGGCATCACAGTGGAGGGCTTCATAATAGTTTAGACCACCTGGCATTCTTTTACCGTGCATTCTTGGGGTGGCGTTGCACACACGAACAAGCATACACAGGAAAGAGCAGAAGACAGATAGAGCGCTCTATTTGTCTTCTGCTCTTTCCTGTGTATGCGCGGCCCCTTGATATTTGTGTAAACAAACCGTTCAAGGACGCAGTCAAGCGGTGCTACGCAGAGTGGATGCGCTCAGGTGAGCCTGCAGTGACGCCAACCGGGCGGCTGAAGCGGGCTTCACCAGCCACGCTGTGTAAATGGATCATGGACACATGGGCGGCCATCCCAGAAGACCTTGTGCATCGGTCTCTCAAGAAGTGCGGCATCTCGAACGCCCTCGATGGCACGGAAGATGAGTACATTTGGGATGATTTGTCGGACAAAGCAATGTCCAAAGAAAGCGCTGCTGAAGAAGAAAGTGATTGAAGTGAAGTGCGGGATGCGATTTTAATAAATTTCTATGAGCTTGCGTCACTCATATTATACGCGGATAAAACTTTTTTTTCCCATTTCGCGTCTCTAAAACTTCACCTCGTATTATATTCGGGTTCGTATTATACGTGGGTTTTTACGGTAATACCATTGCTGCCAGCGATACAAAAATGACCAACACCAGCTTTCTTGAAAGTGCATGAATGCTGCCACTGTAATGAGTAAACATTTTGTGTTTTACCGTTTCAGGTTGAACTTGTTGGTTCATTGCTTGCATGCCTGCAAAATTGTTGTCGGCTTCGCAGTGCCTTGGTGTGAGATGCCACAATGTTGCCAGTGCCAACGCATGCAGCGCACATCTGTCACTACTGCCACGTAGCTTGAAGCACGACTGAGGTGTCCACTCTCCCAGCGCTTCGGTGTGAGGTGATGGAATCTCTCAGTGGCGATCGAGTTTGCTGTGTAGCAGCAGCACAACAGCTTCAAGTTCGGTGGTGATGGAGGATCTTCAAGGCTGTTGACTTAGTAGCCTCTGAAAGTGCCCATCTGACGGGGGTAATAGGTTTAGCTTTGCACCTTGCGCTGCATTCAGGGGAAGCTGAGCTTGTGCAAGGGCAAACGAAGTGGGCGTTTGGAGTGTGGGTGGTTTCTGCACTGATTTGCACATTGGTGACTCTCCTTGTAATTTCTAGGAGAGTTGCATGGAGAGAATTTCAGTTCCTGTATCACTAGGTATTGCGTGATGCTTGGACACTGCTTCGGTCGCATTGTACATTGTAATGCTGCCATACTTGTCCTTCTCTTTTGAGTTGCTGCCTTGTTGTGTCATGTGTTGGCGTATCACAGGGACTGAAACAGTCAGGCGCGACCAGTTGTGTTTTTGGTCAACGGCGCCTCTGTAGCCTGACGTTTTGTTGCCAGGCCAATGTTCTATACTTTCACCAGACCTGTGCACATTGCTTTAGACTTAGATAAAAGACAAAAAAAAAAACAAAGGAAGGGGCTCACGTGAGTGCTTGTGCTGTAGGAAGCAAAGAAGTAGGTGAGGTGTACCAAGTGCTTCGGTCCACAGCTGCAACCGTAAATGAAATTGTTTGTTGCCAGATGGGATTCTCGTGCTCAAAACATGGGCATAGTTGGGCAAATTGGTTTCCAGTTGGGATGAGTGCAGCCAGATAAGGCATGAGGGAAGGAGCAGGACAAAAGACAACCCCTTATTACGATTGGGATCCGTTCGGTCCCCTAAGGGAACCAGCTGCTTAACATGCATGGCATTCAGAGGCCGGGTTCAGCTTGAAGAGATGCACATTGCATAACCGAATGTTTGGCTTCTTGTGTTGTGCAGTGCAGCAGCATCAAGTAGAAACGACGAGCACCTGCAACTCGACGAAAAGGCGAACCCGTACCTGAGCATGTCTTCGGAGCAGCTGGAAGAAATGGATCGGGAGGTCGAGGATGAATGCAGCAATGACGACGATGACGATGACGACGACGGTGGCACCGCCAAGAATAAAGGAGGTGGCGAAAGACCGCAGGAAGTTGAAGAATCCAGCCAGGACTCCGCGATGTGTGCGGGGGGGGCCATGAGGGAGAACTCCGACTCGGAATCGTCAGCCGAGTCGCTGTCCGGAGGCGAGTGTCCGCGCGGATGGAGGAAGCGGCGGCGTCGGAAGCGGGACCGTGACGGCTTGACAGACGACGAGGCTTCGCAGCCGGCAAAGTTTCCGCGGAGTGAACTCCCCGAGGACAGTGAGCGGTCGAACACTGAAAGGTCGTCCGACGAGTGCTCGAATGCATCGGTGGGATCTGTCGACGAAGAGATGGCTGCGGCAGTGGAGCGTGAATTTCTGGGCCTCTAGGTTCAGGGAATTGCGTGACATGTGACACTTTCTTCGTGCGCTCCATCTTGGCCGGTCAAAGCAGCGAGGACTGCACTTGAGAGAACTGTGGTTTTACCTGCTCAGCTGTGTGTACATAACTGGTCTCTGATTCATGTTTAATTCATTTTGTTCTCCATCGTTTGTGCTGACTGTTTCATTCTCAGAAAGGCCCATCTCTTAAGGGGGAGCCTGGTCTTCGAAAACAAAGTGTTCTATGATGGTGATTCTCTGCAGCCAAGCGCTTCCGAGGAAACATGGAAGGCTCCATTTGCTGGCGAAAGTCCCAACTAAAGCTCACCAGAGGGAAAACACAGAAAAAAAAGCTATGCCCACACTGCATACAACACATATAGATACCAGCGCAAACCAGCAAGACACACTACGAAGAACGAGGACACACAAGTGCTGACTTCCAACTGATGTTTAATGGGTGAAAAACTGTGCTTAAATACTAATTTCTAAACAACAAAAAGAAAATATCTTTGCTTGTCACTTCTTCAAGAAGAGCAACTCCACATCTGACAGAGCGATTGAAGGCGCGCTGACACAATTATCTTGCAGCCCGGCTATCTCAGCAGAATCCTTGATCTCCCACACTATCTGGTCCGAGTGCCTGCTGATTACCTGATTACCGAACAGCTGGCTATCTGGCGCTGCACCGGCGGAAATGCATCATCAAAGACCGAGCTACAGGGAAAGAAGAGCAGTGCACTCCGGACTTGGCCAGCTATTCGGTAATCAGCAGGCACTCGGACCAGATAGTGCGGGAGATCACGGAGGCTGCTGAGATAGCCGGGCTGCAAGATAATTGTGTTAGCGCGCCTTCAATCGCCTTGTCAGATGCGGAGCTGCTCTTCTTGAAGAAGTGACAAGCAAAGATTATTTTCTTTTTGTTGTTTAGGAATTAGTATTTAAGCACATTTTTTCACCCATTAAACGTCAGTTGGAAGTCGGCGCTTGTGTGTCCTCGTTCATCGTCGTGTGTCTAGCCGGTTTGCGCTGGTATCTATATGTAATGGATCACCAACTAGCTCGCACGCTTACCCTACTGCATACTACAGCAGAGATTCTGAAAACTGGGTCTCGAGAAAGCGCCGGGTGCCTTGGACTGTTCCTGGGACAATTTGGAGACTGGCCATGCTGTAACTGTTTAAAGTAGACTGTTTCATCGTTGTGTAGATTATTCGTCTGCTATTAATGCAGCTGGGCGGGGTAATCTGCTTCTCGGGAACAACCCGATTGGAGGCTCAGCACAATGTTGGCCTGCAGCAGTTCGTGGTGTGTCTTAGCAAAAGCAGAGCGCGTGCTGCTTCTGCTGCTTAAAGGGATATAAAAAACAACTCCATCGAATTACTAATGTGAAAAGCATTAGATGGCTTGCCGACACGAAAAGCCGGGGTCGCCCAAAAAGTGGTGGCATTACAAAATCACGATTGGTCCAAACAGTGTGACATCGTCAAAAGCGGGGAAATGCAGAATGTCAACCAGTAATATAGTACTGGTACTTACAAATGCACCAACTACAAAGGAATAGAATAGAATTTGACCAGAATTACTATGCTTTCACTTTGCTCGCACACAAGTCCTTGAGAGCCCCCGGTAATTTTGGTTCTTAGTAAAAATTAATTTGCTGTCCCTCCCTGGACAGCAAATTGTCCGGCAGCAAAAAAGGTGTTTTCTGCTGAGAAAATTAAATTTTAAAAAAATCTTCCCACAACTCGATTGAACTCTTGACACCTCCACTGATTTCAGGATTTTGCTGCAGAACAGATTTTCTGCTTTAACTGAAGAAGACGAATGTATTGAAACAGCGAACGATAATCTCGTAGCTATCGTTACGGAGTGCACCGTAGAAGGAGGTGGTAGGATGGTTCGACAGGATACCGGGAAGCTGTTTCGGGAGACTGAAGATTTGATTAAGAAGTGCCAAAGCATGACGTCATCCAACTCCACGGACAGAACAGAACTAGTAGAGCTTTCGAAGTTAATAAATAAGCTGAAGGTAGCCGACATAAGGAAGTTTAACATGGAGAAAATCGAGCATGCTCTAAAGAGTGGAGGTAGCCTAAAAGCAGTTCAGAGAAAACTAGGCATAGGTAAAAACCAGATGTATGCCCTAAGGAACAAAGAGGGTGTGGCGCACAATAGGACCAGAAGCGGTGCGGCCACGTTTATTCTTGCTGATGCCGTTCCATGGACAAAGGCGGTTTGTGCAAGCCTTGAAGAGGTGATGATGATGGCTGCCGTTCGAGCCGGGTGCCTAACCTGTTTTGTTCTGCTCGTGCTCACCAAGCTCCTCTTCATCACGCGAGCAGAAGCGGTGGCTCTACAAGGGCAATGTCATTAGCAATATAGATAAGATAGTTAAAGTAGCCGAAGAGTTCTCCACAAATCTATACACTAGCGAATGTAATCAGAACGTTAATGAGAGAGGCAGTAGCACACAGCAATGGGACATCCAGCCAGTAATGAAGAAGGAAGTAAAGAAAACCTTAGGAACAATGCAAAAGGGGAAAGAAGCTGGCGAGGATCAGATAACAGCAGATTTGTTTGTTTTTTTTTTATTCGAGAAGTCTGCCTTGAGGCATAAGTTGAGAAAAGGGGGAGTGGAATGTAGGTTACAGAAAGTTAAAAGAAGGAGTGTAGACCAGTTTCGGCGAGGTACTCGCATAGGCTGCTGGTGAAGTGATTGTCCATAGTCCACTTCACATAAGCCGCCGCGGTGGCTCAGTGGCTATGGTGCTCGGCTGCTGGCCCAAAAGACGCGGGTTCGATCCCGGCCGCGGCGGCTAGAATTTCTTTGGAGGAGAAATTCTAGAGGCCCGTGTGCTGTGCGATGTCAGTGCACGTTAAAGAACCCCAGGTGGTCGAAATTTCCGGAGCCCTTCACTACGGCGTCTCTCATAGCCTTAGTCGCTTTGGGACGTTAAACCCTACAAAAACAAAACCAAATCCACTTCACATAGTCCCCGTCGCGGTTCCACCACAGGCCGACCTCCCGAGATTTGTTGAAGGACGGAGGGGCGATTGTGCTAGAAAAACTGCCACCCTGTATACGCAATGCCTTGTGACCTCGAGTGTACCAGGAGCTTGGAAGAACCTTAGCATTATCTTAATTCATAAGAGAGGAGACGACAAGGTCTTGAAGAATTACAGACCGATCAGCTTATTGTCTGTTGCCTACAAGGTATTTACTAAGGTAATCGCTAATAGAATCAGGACAATCTTAGACCAATCAACCAAATAATCAGGCAAGCATTTGTAAAGGATACTCGACAATGAACCATATTCATGCTATCAGCCAGGTGATGGAGAAATGCGCAGAATGTAACCAGCCCTATATGTAGCATTGATTACAAGAAAGCATTCGACTCTGTAGAAACCTCAGCAGTCATGCAGGTATTCCAGAATTGGGGTGGAGTGCTGTGTGAAAATATTGGAAGATATTTATAACGATTGCACAGCTACCATAGTTGTCTGTAGAGTCAGCAATAAAATTCCAATAAGGAAACGTGTCGTGCAGGGAGACACGATCTCGGCCATGCTATTCACAGCCTGCTGACCTCAATTTCTCCTCAGTGTGCCTTTAAACATGGTCCCCTCAGCCTTTAACTGCAGCCCTCCCAACGGCACTTGCCGCGTCAGCCAGTCTGAGGCCGGGACGAGCAAAGCAATGGCTGATTCTTAGTTCGAGAGCACTATATTGATTATGAGGCGGAAAATCCGGCGTCGCCCATGCCAGACGGTCTGAAAACCCGCGTGACCTCATGAAGTCATCGGCAGAGCCTAAATTATCAGGGAATGCAAACTCGTAATAGGGCATTTTCGATAGATGCGGTATCGCTGCGTTCCGCTAAACGTAGCCTAGCAGATGTTTTCAAGTTTCATTTTCTATCTGCAGACCATGAGTGCAGTCTGCATGCTTTGCGAAAATCGTTCCATTAACCGACCAGACCGACTTCCACTGATGCTCCAGTTCCCTTTTGGCAGCCAGGCAGAGCCGAGTATAGTACACTTTAGGTGAACACGCGAATGCATGGCCGCGCGCTTCGAAGCGCCGGTGCGTTCGAAACGGCCGCGCACCGAAGGAAAGCTGCACATGCTCAGAGGGACACGGAAGTGCTGCTTCGCGTAGTCTAACGTTAAAGCCAACACGCGGCTGTGACGGACACACTAGCGCTCCGAAGACCACGTCCGCGCACTCCCGAGTTCACCCTACACGTTGATCATGCATGCTGTACAGTCGGCAGCCACGCAACTCAGTCACGAGAACTGAAGGGTACGAGCATGCTCTACCCGCTGACCTCCACACAAGGCAGGTGGGCCGCGAGGCAGTGCTACAATAAATAAGTTGCAGAGCAGAACGAACCTGGTGAGGATGGCTTTATTAGGAGATCTATAGTTACGTTCAGATTACGGTTGGTCTACACATTTCTTGTTAGGACTCCTTTTGGAAAGGTTTATTGAAACCCAGGCGGTAGAAGAGCGCAAAATTGCGATTCTCAAAACAGGAAAATCCAAACTGCGTTTCAGACGCGGGGAAACCGCTAAAGGCTTCACATGCAAAGCGCGTTGGGAGAGCGAGATGCTCCCGTGGGCGGACGACCGCTGCCCACTTCACCTGCACCATTCACACGCACGTGTGTCCACGGGGTGCACATGTCCACAATTTATGCGCGTACACCAAACCGCAGCAGTTTCCCAGCCCTAAAGGTCTACATGTACAAATCATCTAGTAAGAAAAAAATGGCAGTGGCTTAGCTAAGGTTAAGCCTGGATATACAAGCGAAAAGCTGCAGTTATGCTTGGTTTGATGTCATGGCTGTCGCAGTTCGCGCACAATGCACAGGGAGCACCACGATAACGGTGTAGGCCAGCGCGTTATATAGCCCTCCTTCAGCATGCGTAGTAACTGTGGCAAACACGCGGCTGCAACGAAAGGTCAAACGGTGACGAGGAGGCGAGCGCGCAGTAGTAGCAGGCGGTGAGGAGGCGGCGCACATGCGCAGTAGTGCGCGGCTGCTCCGAAAGGTCAGGCGGCGGAGTCGCGGCGGTGGTGAGAGAGAGAGAGAACAACTTTTATTTAGAAAGCCTGCAGAGTCGGTTAGGCTCCCTCCAAGCAGGGAGGACAAGCTTTTACCGCGACGCGGCCAGTATACGTCAATCTCGTGCGTTGTGCTCCTTGAGGTCTTGTTACGTCCCTCGCTACTTCCGCGGGTTCGAGAGGGCCGCCGCCCCCTTCCTGGGGGCGCCGCCCCCCTCTCCTCGGTTTCGCTCGGTCGCTGCCTCTCGAGAGCTGCCGAGACCTGCTGGACGGCCTTGAGCTGTGCCTTTTGATCACAGCTCCTCGTTGCAGCCTCTACCTGCGGCGGGATCGTCGTCTTCTCGCTGGCTTCGCGCGGATTTACGCTACAGTCCCAAAGGATGTGAGCCGCGGTGGCTCTCTCCTTCGCGCACAGTCTGCATATGTCGCTCGCGTGCACACTCGGACACACGTGCTTAGCTAGCACCGGGGTGAGCAGGGACCCCGTCTGTAACTGTCTATATAACACTGCCTCCTTCCGGGTAAGCCCCGGGTGAGGTGGCGGCATAGTCTGTCTGTTCAGTCTGTACCATTTCACTATTTCGTTGAAGGTGGTCATCTTGTCCTTGGCACTGCGCCGCGACCAGGAATCCGAGTCGGCCGTGCTTTCAGCCGCGCGGTTGGTTAGTCCTCGCGCGGCCGAGTTGGCCGTCTCGTTGTGGTTCACGTTTCCGCGTTCCGACACGTCACTGCCCATGTGGGCCGGAAACCACTTGATCACCACAGGACTGTTGCGTCCGATGTCTTCGGCCTTGCGCAGTATGCGCGCGGCCTCACTACATACCCTACCCTTGGCGTAGTTCTTCACTGCCGTTCTAGAGTCACACAACACTGTAGTACATCCGGGGTCGGAAACGGCCAAGGCGATGGCCACCTCCTCCGCCCGGTGCGCTTCTCGAGTCCGGACGCTCACCGCGGTCTTCGTTGCACCCGTCGATGCCCCGACAACCACCGCCGCGTATGCGTCGGTGCTCCCTTGATACTCTGCCGCGTCCACGTAGGCGGCGCCTTCTTCTCTGGCGTGGAGGTCCACGAGAGCCCTGGCCCTCGCCAACCTCCGCTCCCTGTTGTGCTCGGGGTTCACGTTCTTCGGGATCGGGAAGACCCTGAGCTTTCTGTTGATGCTATCTGGTATAGGTACGTCTTTCTGCTGCTTGCCTTCCCTCGGTTCGAGGCCAAGGTCCCGCAGTATCTGTCTTCCGGTTCTCGTTTCGGAGAGACGCTCGAGTTGCGCCGTTCTCTGTGCTTCGGCTATTTCGTCCAGCGTGTTGTGGACTCCCAGAGCCGTGAATTTTTCGGTGCTCGTGCCCCCGAGGAGACCGAGTGCCGCCTTATACGCCTTGCGTATGGTGGCGTCTATCTTGTTACGTTCACTCGGCCTCCAGTTGTGGAAGGCGGCCACGTACGTTATGTGGCTAACTGCGAAGGATTGAACGAGCCTAGTCAGGCTCTCCTCCTTCATCCCCGCTTTTCTGTTGGACACCCTCTTGATGAGTCTCATTGCCGCAGCCGCCTTGCCCGCGAGCTTGTTGACCGTTTCACCGTTGACTCGGTTTCGCTGGACGAGCAGCCCGAGTACCCGAATCTTCTCGACCTCCGGTATTACCTGTCCTCCCGCCGTCTTGACCGTGATCTTGGGACGCTCGTACTTGACTTCCATATTCTTTCTTTTCCTGCACGATCCTTTCGGGGGAATCACCAGCAGTTCTGACTTGGCCGGGGAGCAAACGAGTTCAGACCCGTCCAGCTGCTCCTCGATGGTGTTGACCGCTTCTTGCAGCGTTGTCTCGATGTGTCCGTCGCTTCCTCCCGGTACCCATAGCGTCACGTCGTCGGCGTAGATGCTGTGCCGGACTCCCGCTACTCTTTCTAGCCGGGTGGCCACCCTGATCATCACGAGGTTGAAGAGTAGCGGGGAGATCACCGACCCCTGCGGAGTTCCGACGCTGCCCAGCTTCTTCTCTTCGAGGTGTACGTCTCCCGCACAGATTTCGGTGGTTCGTTCCGTCAGGAAGTCTTTGATGTACTGGTATGTCCTCCTGCCCATGTTTAGCCTGGATACTTGGGCCAGGATAGCCGAGTGCCTCACTTTATCAAAGGCGCTCTGCAAGTCCAGCCCGAGTACGGCTCTGTTGTCCTTGGTGCCCGTCGTATCGTCGATGATCTCGTTCTTCAGTAAGATCATGGCGTCTTGCGTCCCGAGTTTGTTCCGAAACCCGATGATGGAGTTTGGGTAAAGCTCCGATTCTTCCAGGTAACGCTGCCACCTGTTCATGAGAACGTGCTCGAGGACCTTTCCCACGCACGAAGTGAGTGAGATCGGCCTGAGGTTCTCTATGTTGGGCGGCCTGCCAGGCTTGGGGATGAGGATCGTCTTGGCTGCTTTCCATTGCTTGGGTAGCCTTCCTTCTTGCCAGCACTTGTTGTAGAAGTTCGTGAGCGTTTCGATGGCCGCTTCGTTGAGGTTCTTGAGCGCTCTGTTGGTCACTCGATCGGGACCCGCGGCAGACCTTCCATTAAGTTCCTGCAGGGCAACTCTTACTTCCCAGGTCTGGATGTCGCGATCTAGCGTCTCGTTCTCCTTGCCTTGGTAATCCGGGTGTCTTTCCGTGGGGGTGATCGGCAGGTACTTGGCGTCCAAGCGCCGCTTGACCTCGTCCTCCCCGTGTTCGCAGATTGCCTTGTGTAGGATCCTGGCCAGGTTGTTGTGTTGGTGGCCCTTGGTCTTGGTTTCGTCGAGGAGGTGCCGCAGCATGTTCCACGTCTTGCCCTTGTGCATCTGTCCGTCGGCTTCGTTGCAGGCCTCGTTCCACTGTTGGGTGCATAGCACCGTGCAGTGGACCTCGATCTGCCTGTTGAGCCCGGCGATCTTCTTCCTTAGACTTCGGTTGGTTCGTCGCTTCTGCCACCTCGCCTTTATGGACTGCTTGGCTTCTATCAGGTGGGCCAGCCGACTGTCCATCTTGTCTATCCGTTCGTCCGTCTCTAGCTCTTTGGCTCCTTCCGTCGTCTCAACGACGTTGGCCGCCCATTGCTCGATGTCCGTAATGTCCTCTTGCACCGCGGGTAGCGCCCTTCGAAAGGCGTCCTAGTCCGTAATGCGATGCTTTCTTATGCCGGTGTTGCCTTGGCCTTCGAGCAGTATGACGACCTCTACGATGTAGTGGATCGCTGCCCAGCTCTTGGCCCGTGTTTCTCCATTTCGCTTCTCTTGATCCTCCTTCAGTTTTGATGAAGGTAAGGTCCGGAGTTGTGTCTCTCGTAACAGATGTGCCGATCCTGGTGGGAAAGGCCGGATCCGTGATTAGGTTCAGTCCGACGTCGGTGGCGTCTTGCATCAGCTCTCTCCCCTTGACCGTCGTTCTGTGGTAGCCCCAGTCTTGGCTCGGTGCGTTAAAGTCTCCGCACACTACGAGCGTATTGCTTCCCGCGACTGAAGCTGCCTTGTGGAACAGTGCCTTGAATTTCTGTTGTCCGTGGGACGGGTTGCTGTAGACGTTCACCAGGAAAGTGCTCTCCCTCCTCTTCTTTCCCGTGATTACTTCCACCGTGCAGTGTTCGATGGCGCTTCTGCCGATCATTTCGTGTTCCACGAAGGTGATCCCTCTTCTAACGAAGGTGCAGACCCCTCTGCCCTTGCCCTTGGACGTGTCCCTTTTGCTCGGCGGGCTGTCGTGCGACCGGTAGCCCGGTAGTTTCGGCGTCTCTTCGCTGTGTGTTTCTTGAATCATTATGACGTCTGGTTTCCTCGTTAGTTGCTGCAAGTGTTGCTGCAGCACTGCTCTCTTGCCGGTAAAGCCGTTGCAGTTCCAGTGCCAGACCAAGAGGTCTCTCACTGGGGGTGTGGATGCTGCTGTACTTGCTGTCCCGTCCATGATTGCTGCAGTTTGGCGGTGATCTGTGCTTCCATACATTGTATTTGTGCCTGTATCTGCGTCTGCAGCTGTGCTTGCATTTGCGCCATCATGTTCTGGATCGTGCTCTGTATATTCGTTGTCATCTGCTGAACCGTTTGCGCGAGCGCAGTAAGTCGTTCGTTGGTTTCCTTGCTGGTCGCCTCGAGACGGTCGAGTCTGACGTCCTGTTTTTCGATTCTCTCCATTGTCTTTCGTTCCTTGGCGACCTCTATGGCTCTCCTCTTGGGAGCCGGTCCCGCCGTTTTCGTGGCTCTCGGGTCCACCTCGACCTCTAGTTCGTCCTCGGTTATCTCTTCTTGTTCCCTCTCTTGTGCGGGCTTCGGCAGCAGCTGCTGCTGTTGCTGCATCGCAATTAATGTCGTTAGCTTCGCGTTGATTTCCTTGATGGTTGCGTCCTGCTCGGCGATTCTCTGCTTTAGCTTCTCGTTCTCGTCTCTTAGGGCTTTTATTACCATTCCATTCTCTTCTTGGAACTTCTTCGTGGCGTTTTGCGCCGGTGGTTGTCTCTTCTCTGCCATGTTAGCCTTGACTGCTTCGGCCCAGGTGACTCTTTCCCCCGACTGCGACGGTCTGTGGCGGCTGGTGCTCCTGCCTCCCTTGCTGTTGTCCCTCTTGCGTCTGCTGTCGCGCTGCCTCGAATCCCCGCGGGGTCTCTCAGCAGACGGCGCTCGCAGCGGCGGAAAGCTTTTCGGATCCAGTTGTTGCTGCATGGCTTCCATCTTGCGTTCCCATTGCCGTTTTTTGACCACATACGGCATCTTGTACTTGTTTTTGCATTCCCTCTCGCCCGTTGGATGCTGTCCCCCGCAGAGCTTGCACTTGGGCTTGCATTCGCGTTTGTGATCCTCGCTGGGGTTCACGATTCCGCAGCCGAAGCATACTTTGGCATTGGGATTCGGGCATACGTCTCTTCTATGGCCGATCCTGCCGCATTGCCTGCACACGTCAAAGTGCTTGCGGTAAAGCCCGCACCTGACTAATATCGATACTTGACGTAGTTCGGTACTTTTTGTCCAGCGAAGAGTACTATCACTGTGGTTGTATTGCCGATTCTGTGCGCCTCCACCGCTAGGGGGTTGCATGGGTTCACGATGTTTTCGGTTATCTCTTCCGGGGTGTCTTGTACGGCTATGCCTCGGATGACTCCCTTGACCGTACCGTCCGGCGCCGTTCGGTAGGCGCTGACTTCGTATGCCTTGTCTCCTACGTTTAGGGTTTTGACCTTAGAGTACAGCGTGGCACGCCTCTCGTCCGGGGTGCTGACCACGATGATGTTTTGCTGCGCGTTCGTGCAGATGGTGTCTGCTTGCGGCGGCGGCCGCTCCGACCACCTGCGCCTCTTCTGTGACGTCACTCGGTTCGGCGCACGCGCAGCTGTTGCTAATTCTGATCACGGAGCATACGCCAGACCCGGTGTTGACTAGCCTAATGAAGCTTTTCGCTTCAAAAAAAAAAGAAAAAACCTCGGCGTGTGTATCAGTGCAAAGGCACCAAAAAGTTGCCCGCAGCGAAAAAAAAAACAAAAGAAAGACAGCGTCAGCGCCTAAACCCAATAACCCTAACACTGGAGGGCTCTCCTGAACTCCACAAGTGCCCTGGCGGCGACGTTGCAACGCTGCTCCGCATCTCCGTAGAGCTCGCCCATGTGGTTTCCGCTTCAGCAGAGGGCGTAGCAGGAGGCCACGGAAAAAAAGCCTGTCTTGCATGAGGCTCCATTTCGCGGAATGAGGGGGGGGGAGGCGGCTGGAAGGGTTTTTGTGTCCACGTAATGGGGTGACCACTCCTGCAGGGCATCGCCGTCAGTATCGTTGGCTTCAGTGACGAAGTAGTAACGAGCCGCTTGCTGCTAGTCTTTAGGGGGCGCGTAGAAGTGTTCCCCGAGAACTTCACCTGCAAGCAGCCTCCCTGCACCGCCGTGTCGACGGCCGGCGGCAGGTCCAGATGGTACAGAGGGAACACGAAGTACTCTTCGGAGGCTGTTAGTGCATCATGCACGCTCCATTTGTGGCTCAGCACGGACCTGGGCTTCGCGATGTTGCGCGATGCTGCTGCAGCCTCCACTGAGCTTTCATCAGTTTCACCCATCCGTTGAAAAAGCTGGTTCCGGGGGAGGGCTCTGGCAGTACGCTGGCAAGATAGACTTCCAGCAGAGAGGTTTCCTTCCTGGCGGTCATGTGGAGCATAGCACCGCTGCGGCGCATCGCGACACCAGGGTGAACGTCTCGGATATCTTGAATCAGAGTGTCGGCTCCTAGATCTTTGGCAAAAAGGCTGAACCAGGACACGCCAGTTCTGCTTTCAACCTCCGCTAGGCAGCGGCGGGTGTGCGATGACCAAGGAAGACCAAGGAGTTGAAGTGTGACGTCGGCGATTTCCCGGAGTGCCATCCAGCCTTGCTCGGTGACGACGCGAAGCCCCACGCTGAGGGTCAGCGCTTCCCGCGTCTCAGCCTTGAGTCCCAGAAGGTACCCAACAGCCCTGAGCAGGCTGGGCTTCTCCGCATGTACCTCGATGTTGGCGGAATAGCGGTGAGCCCAAGGGAAGTGCGCGTCGACGAGGAGGGCCCAGCAGTCGGTGGGGAAGCCGGGAGTCACGGCATCACTCAAGTTCTGGATCGACAGCCGCAGAATTTTCTGTTCTGGGTCGGCAATGGAGGTTGCCAACGCTTGAAGAGTCAGCATATCCATTTCCTGGATTGTAGAGGCCAATTCGGAGGCTAGCATCTCGGAAACACCGAAAAGAGCCAGCATATTCTGGACGCACTTTTGGTAGTGGAGCCACGGCTCGGTTCCTCTTCGCTGACCGCCGAATGTCCGCATTAACGCTGCCCAGGCTCCAAACATGGCGCTGCTTCTGATCTTTAGTAAACGGTTTGCCATCCCGGCTGGATAAGGGGCAAGATCGCGGGTCACCTGGAACCATAGGTGGATGTTCCAGCTTCCGGAGAGGTCAAACAAAATATCCAGCAGGTCTTTGGGGGATGTCATCGGCCATGGTAGGTGGTCTTCGGCCATGAACGTTTTCAGTTTACCGAAACCGCTTTTAGAATGCCTCATGCATGACTTGTCCAAAGCGGCTACCTTTTCTTGGGAATTCAGTGCCCACCTCGTTGGGGTGCCGTGCCTTCTGGCGTACCGGGGAGCCCAGTTGACGGAATTCAATGCATGGGCGTACATTTCGTCTTCGGCAAGATCGAGAATGGAGATCGTATGGTGGTGCTGCCTCCAGCCGTCGCACACAAATCGGTGGAAATTTTCGCATGGGTCTTTAGGCCAGTTGAGGGAAGGTTCTATGCCAGCCTTGTAGTTCTGGCAAGCCGCATTGCCGCAGTCAGGGAAAAGGGGCCGATCAGTGTGGTGGGTGTGCAGCCTTGGGGTAGTGGCGCGGAAAAAATCGCCGTGCTGGACGCGAATCCACTGCGTAACAATCAGATGGATGACTGCAGTGACGACGTCTTCAAGTGTCGCTGTTAGCAGGACCACCTCAATCCACAGGCTTGGGCCGCAGTTTGCCTGGCGAGCGAACACTTGATGAGCGCCGTGATCCTGCGTGCGAGAAAAACGAAAAGCGCAAATTTTCACTGCCTCATCAGAGCGCCCGCGATAGAGTTGTGGTGCGGGCGAGGGACATTGTGTGATTTCTTTAAAACGGCTCAAATTTTGTTCTGCCCTGCCTCATCAGAGGTAGGAACAAATCGAATATGCTAATATTGATTCCTCGAATGAATCAATAGCGCTTGTTCAAGAGTATTTAAAACAGAAGCATAAATTCAGAATTTTTCGAATACTTTCCAAATCATTGGCTTGAAGGAGAAATAAGAAAGCCGTAGTTGTCTTCGTCGACTGCTTCAAGAAAAGGGCCCACTCCTCCTCACAGCGCTCCGCCGCCATCTTTCTGCGCGAGAGGCAGAGTTGTCGCGACATGATCCATTTGATTTGCGGTTTCATAATGCTCATACATGGCCTCCAAGATTGGGTGACACAGCAGGGCTCGGGCAGGTTTAGCAAACCCTGCTTTGACGCCCGATCTCGGAGTTCATGGCGCAAACGTTGCTGCAGCTCCTCTCATCTACTGAGCTGTGGCGCTGTCCTGAGTAGCAAGAGGTAATTTTCCTATATGTATAACATGTCGGTCAGTTATTTTACTGGCTTCGTGCAGTCTACCCCTCAGTGGAGACATCCTCGGGCAGCTATGGCTACTCCACTAGTTATAGAGCCGTACAGCAACTGCCGTTCGCACTTTGGTGCTTCGCACGATTATTCGTTTCGTACGCTTAATCGTACTAGTAGCGAATATCTGTAATAATATTCGGATCGTATTCAATTAGGTTCTATCAGAATTCGATTCATATTCTATTCAGTTTTTAGCAATTATATTCGTATTCGATTTGGCTTTGAAAGTTACTATTTGCACACACACCCTATAGTATGATACAACTTAAAAAAAAAAGCAGCAGTTATTGGCACTGGGCCACAATCCGAGGCGTCCTGGATTTCAACAGACAATGAAATCAGGTTTTCAATGTTTGGTTTCATTAAAAAAGCCACGTACCAGAATTCTAGACCTTAATAATTTTTTCTTGTGATTAGCATCTCATCTCGGTATGAAGAAAAATTTTGACAACTCCTTTTTTTTTTTGTCCTGAAAGGATTGTGTGCGGCGGTAGTGAATCTGGGCGGAGCTTCACTGTAGGCTTGAGCTGTATGCGACTAGACTTATCTTATTTAGTCTGTTTTTGCGTGGCGAAGGGGCAAATGGGGAGGGCATGATCCTCTTTCCACAAAGCATTTCCTGAACATATTTCCATAGAAAATGGTGCGATTTTACCATTAAGATAATTTTCCGCTTTGGAAAAGGAGAAGGGGAGCGGTCACCCCTCACAGCACCCTCCTCTTAATTCCGCCCTCAGGGTTTTGCTAAAGGCGGGCTCAATGGGAGTCAGAAGGCTACACGCTTTTGGGATCCTCTCTTCCGAGTTCTAGAAATGCTGGTGAAATTCGAAAAGTAGTCCAGGAATAACCATTCTCTGTCCTGGACAGTAAAGTGCTCATTCAACAAAACCAGAATGCTTGTGTGGACAGCACAAGATATCCGCAGCCCGAGGCATGCCAACAGCGTCCCTACAGTCGGCAACTCCGTTTCGAATATAAAGCATACACGACTGCACTGTGCCGATGATGCAATATGCACCTCCCGCCTTTTCTTCGATATGGTTCCCTGCCAAACAAAGGCTCAAAACGGCATCCGTTGCCGGGCGTCGCCGAGCATGATTTTCTTGTTCGGAGCTCTCCAACTCGGACCGTCTTGTAATGACTACATGGGCGAAGTCTCCCGTCACTTATTCGCTGTCAACCGTTCAAAGCAAACCGGAGGAGCTAGAAATACCTTTTAGGCGATCCTCGGCGGATCGTTTGAATGCGTAACCAGCCAAACGTTCGTTATATTCGAGGCTGACACACTAAAGTTCCTTATATCCGAGGTGGCATACTTATGTTCGTTATATCCGAGGTGAACATATTAAGGTTCGCTATATTCAAGGTTAGCACACGAATGTGCGTTATCCGAGGTGGCATGCTGTAATATGCCATGGTGGGAAGGTGGCACCGGCCCACCGGGTTGTGGGCAACCTGCATTCAATATGCTACTGAGAGACGGCGGTCGCCATTTGCGCTTGCACAGACTCGTCTGATGGTCACGCATCAATAGTCTTCAGTGCCCTGACACGTGACAAGAAATGCTGCCCGACCGAAAACACCCACCCGGTCAATATTATCTTTGGCCACTGAGAGCGCGGTAGTTTTCGTTTAAGTCAGTCAACGCCGTCAACGACGCCTATTACTGCGGATAAGGCCCCTCACACAGCTGACGTTTAAGAAGTTAAAGCAGACGACGCTATAACGACTCTCGGCCGAGCGGCGATTTCCTTTGTACAGAAGGACGGCTGACCGAACAGGCGTACCGGTCGCCATGGGGTCAAGAAATTGCCAGTGGTTTAGCTCTGGTTAAACCTGGAGGATCTGCGCGTAGCCATATATTGTGGCGTGCGCTACATTGCCCCCAGTCTCGCCGTTTCGCGTGCTCTTGCACGACCATACTGCGCATGCGCGAGGAGCAAGCGAAGTCACTACGCACAGGTGGCGTGCCTCGCCGCGCGCGCGCTCTCCTTCCTTTCCTTAAAATGATCGGAGTGAAAAACGTTGACAACGCCAACGGCAATGAACACACCGAACGCCGACGTCCACTGTTGCAAAAGGGCAGTTATGCGCCTTCCCTACCCGCCGCGGTAGCTCAGTGGTAAGGCGCTCGTCTACCGAGCCGGAGTACCCGGGTTCGAACCCGACCGCGGCGGCCGCGTTTCGATGGAGGCGAAACGCAAGAGGCGCCCGCGTGCTGTGCGATATCGGCGCACGTTAAAGATCCCCAGGTGGTCGAAATTATTCCGGAGACCTCCACTTCGGCACCTCTTTCTCTCTTCTTTCTTTCACTCCTACCTCTCTTCCCTTACGGCGCCGATATATGTGAGACAGATACTGCGCCATTTCCTTTCCTCAAAAACCAATTTACCAACCAATTTACTTTACCTTCCCTCTGGTTCAGGCGTCCACCGAGATGTGGTCACCTCGCCATCACCTCACGCTACGTATATGATGGCGTACCAGAGCCAAGCCACTGCCAATTTTATATACACAACAAACCACGCAGATGGCGATGCGCAGTCGCTACTGCGCATCAGAGAGGGGGGGGGGGGGGGGCGGGGGGGAGAGAGTCTATCGGCGAGGCGATAGCGGCGACCCCGGCGCGCCAGCTGTGCGCCGTGTGACGTCACCCGCCCCTCACGCATGCGCAGCTTGGCCTTCCCAGAGCTCCGCGAAATGGCTCGGCGACTAGCGTAGTGTTGCTTTCGCAACAAAATGGTATATTAAGGCGAAAGACTTCAATGGTTCATACTCCCATCCGTCCGTCTGCGTTACATCCAGCCCCTGGGGTGACACATCGACGATGACGGGTGTCCACCGAGATATGAGAGACAGTTACTGCGTAATTTCCTTTCCTCAAATACAATTTCCATTTTCTTCATTAGGGCCCCTCTTTCTTTCTTCCACTCCCTCCTTTCCTCTACAAACGGATGACTGATGTCCACCGAGATGTGTGAGACAGGCACTGCATATAATTTCCTTTCCTCAAATGCAATTTTCATTTTTTTCATTACGACCCCTCTTTCCCTTTCTTTTTCACTTGCACTTCCTCTCTTCCTGTAGCGTGCGGTTTACGTGTCCACCGAGATGACAGAGCATTGCTGCGCAATTTCCTTTCCTCAAAATGCGTTGCGTTCAAAGGGCAAGGCATCACGTCGAACGGGTGGTGGCGTTCCGTTCCGTGGACTCCCTGTCAGCGTTACAACACGCTCTAGCGTTCCATTCCTAAAGCCGAAGCATAAGCGCCATTAATTAGCACTTATTTAGTGTTTAGTTATTAATCAGTAATTGATCAATAATTAATAATTTGTCACTACTTAGTAATTAGCACTTAATTATGTCTGACGTCATCCAGTGCTGACGTCGCCAGTGCCACAGAGGCAGTCAAAGTGGTGCGGAAAACGCTTTCGCCTCCACGCACTTTAGACAGTGAAAGTGCACCCTGAATTTTTAATTATAGCGATACAAACTCAATAGTACTTCAAGTGCTGCCCTATAATGGATAACACACCCAGTTAGGAGAGACTGTTAAATAGCGTCGAAGCGTAAAGTCTGAGCCTAAAACAAAAATGAAGTCACGAACGCAGAAGGAGAGACTACAGAAAGATCGCACCTCAAAGCCTCTTTAACAGCGTAAAGACGCTTGAGCATTTGACCTAAATGTGTAATGGAGACCCCGGGCCAATTTTAACGAACAACTGGCTGTGGTCCGCCCTCCAAATGGTGACCAAGAAACATTTCTGATCCACAACTTGACTCCCACTGTTGCACGACATAGAAGTGAGCGTTGCCTTCTGTGAGTGCTGGCATCCATTAGGCTGAAACGGCTGCCACCTGCGTGGTGTTTCCACGTGTTCCTACACCGGCACATTTTGGCAAACAGGCAAATGAACACACGACCGGCAGCACTACAGGTGTGCTACATTTCGGCTTGACCGCTCACGGCGGTGATTGCGAATACTACAAGAAATAGAAACTCAGCGCAGTAGGTGCAATAGATACAGTAACTCCGCGAGCACTGTAGATGCACGCTCTTCGTCAAAAGTAGAGCCCAGAAGGGGTTTGCTTTCTAAGCCATCTAGAGGGGTTCTTTTAGCAGCGTGGACTTATAGACAAATGAGTAGAGTTATTTCACCTCCAAAAGATTTAGAACGCTGGCGATGCATGACAGCCACGAGGCATGGCTAAAAACCAAACTTCTTGGGCTCGAGACTTCAGAGAAAGGGCATACGTACACTGCACTCGAAGCCTTTGCTGAAATGTTATGTTTTTCGGTATATAGCGTGAAAGAAATCCTAGATCGTGTATTCGTTCGACGACGTGAACACATTTTGCACACTACGGCAGGCTGTGTAAGCTGCGAGTTCGTTGCGGAGCCTGCATTACTTGCGTATCTGCAGTGCATGAAGCGAAGTTTTCTCGAACCTAGTATCGTCCATAGCGCACGTGTTACTTGCAGCGCGTTCCTAATGCCTCTTGAGCCGCCGCGGTGGCTCAGTGGTCATAGTGCTCGGCTGCTAACTCGAAAGGCACGGGTTCGATCCCGGCCGCGGCGGTCGAATTTCGATGGAGGCGAATATTGTAGAGGCCTGTCTACACTGTGGTTTCAGTGCACGTTAAAGAACCTCAGGTTGCCGAAATTTACGGAGCCCGTCACTACGGCGTCTCTCATAGCCTAAGTCGCTTTGAGATGTTACACCCCATACACCAACCAAACCTTGAGCCGGCCTCTCGCCCATATGAGCACAGACAACGTATCCAACACAAGCAGCAATTGCCTAACCTGGACTTATCGACAGCAGCCAGGCCCTGTTCCATACCTCGTCTCCCGTTCGAAGCCCTGGCTGGTCGGGCGCCGCGGATGAAGACGCTCCATCGGCGAAGGCACCCTGGATTGCGTTCAGGGCCACAGGCCGCCAAGACTTCCATCGAAGACGAATCAGCTCACGGAGGCTGCGACGACGGGGCAGGGGACACCTCTGCGACGTCATCATGCCCCGGCCACCCCAGAAGGCTTCCAAGTCACAGTCCGCAGATCCGGTCGTGGATCCTTGCGTGCGGCGTTCGGCACCTCGTCGTCTAGCGTGACGTTTCAGAATCCAATGGTTTCGGCGAAGGGTGCTGGCTCGCAGCAAGTGCCTCTCCAGCCTCTCCAGCCTCTGCTGCTCTTGCTCTCACTCGGTCAGTCAAGGTCAAGGCGCTGCTGCTGCTTCGTGCACCAGGATGCGCGTGGCGCCTGCGCTCTCGCGATCACCTTCTCTTCTGAGGCAGCTGACGCCGCCGAAGAAGAGAAGGTGATCGCGAGAGCGCAGGCGCCACGAGCATCCTGGCGCACGAAGCAGCAGCAGCGCCTTGACCTTGACTGACCGAGTGAGAGCAAGAGCAGCAGAGGCTGGAGAGGCTGGAGAGGCACTTGCTGCGAGCCAGCACCCTTCGCCGAAACCATTGGATTCTGAAACGTCACGCTAGACGACGAGGTGCCGAACGCCGCACGCAAGGATCCACGACCGGATCTGCGGACTGTGACTTGGAAGCCTTCTGGGGTGGCCGGGCGCTCTCTCACCGGACATTCCCCTCCGACCCCGACGATCAGGAACTCGAATTCACTCCAGCTTACTCGTTTAAAGACATTTCTTTACTTTATCAATCTGGCCATAGTCTTTATCCCCGCCCGTGTAAAGGTCTCTCAAAGGCGGAGGCGCGGCTTCTGCTTCGCCTATATACAAATACTTTGCTGTGCCCGGCAGCTCTAAAACACTTTGACCCTTCTTTCTCTGGCAGCTGTCCGCACTGTGCGGAGAAGTCTTCGGACATCTACCACATGGTGTGGGCCTGCCCCTCCAACCCTGCTATCCCCCCTCACCCCAACCCAACCCGGCAGGACTGGGAGGCGACCCTGCTCGGCTGCTCTGACCTGCAGGCCCAACGGGCCTTGGTCGCGCGAGCCCGGGCAGCGGCCGACGCCACTGGGGTCCCGAACTAGGGACCTCCACCTAGTACTTGTGAGGGCTGGCCCCCTTTGGGTCAGCTCATACCTCACCTCCCGAAGTTTATCTGTAAATAAATGTTTTCCACCACCATCTCTTCTTCGGAATGAATGAAAAGTACTCCTGGCGGCAAACTCAGCAGTTACAGTGACCTTGAAACCACAAGGTTTAAAAATGATGCCCTTTGCATATGTGCTGCAGGTTCTCCACTGTGCGAGGAAGAAAGTGCAGGTGATGCACAGAACAACTGCTACCTTCGAAAGGCGTTCCGAATAAGAACCCATGCGCCGCGATAACCTTTTTCTTTCTCAAGAGTCTGTTGAAATAGGCCTTGTTCGCTTATCCGTGCATCAGCTTCTTTCACGTTTTTTTTTCTTTTTCAGGTCGGCAAACCACCTTTTTTAGTAGCTGGGCTTATTAGGCGTCTCAGTGCTCATTTGCCTTTCCTGTTCACACCGACTGGACACAGTCGTTAGAGGCCTTTATGCGGATTCCTTCCTGAAACCTTCAATTTCCTCACTGTGCGCTTTTCCCTCTCCAGAAGGCTCTTAGGGTATTTGTTTCCTCTACCGTTGTATCGGCAACTGTTGCATCGGCGTAGAGCGCCACGCCGGAGCACGTTAGGACACGCCGGGACGGTGGCCTGAAGCAGGGTTGCCGTTGGTGGCTACTTTGCGCCAAATTGGCTACTTTTCGACCCCGTCTGGCGATGAAAATTTCACGCTGGCTCCTTGGCTACTTTCTGGCTACTTTGAACTTCTATTTTGGCGCATTTACTAGCCATTTTGTTTTCAATTGCATATACAATAGCAAGCAAGAACAGACAAGAACAATTACTTCCAAGTTTTGCTGTCATCATCGCTGTCCTGGTCGCCTTGATGCGCGCGCGCGTCCTCGACGCATATATTCCTCCAACGAACTTCTGAAATACGCCAGCAGCAGAGCGGTACACTTGATCGCGCATCATGTTTGACTTTCCGGCACGCAGCGGCATCGTACAAGGACACTTGCGGCGAATGCCCTTTTCAACACCTGGCGCAAGGAGCACTGAAAATTTTGACCCTTCCAAATGCTGATGCAGAGCGCGTGTTCTCTTGCGTGAACTTGACGAAAACAGAGATCCGTAACAAAATGTAGCTGGATTTGCTTATGGCAATTCTGCGAATCAAATTCGGGCTACGACTCCAAGAAAAAACAGCATGATAGTTTAACGTTCCTGCTGAGTTGTTGAATAGAATGTGCCAAAATTACTCCGGCAAGAACTCTATCTACTCTAGATAAACTACGCGGACTGAACTTTCATTTATTTGCAACATACCTGATACTTGAAGGCCGAGCAAGAGGCCCAAAATTCCGTGCTCTTTATTTACTCTGTGTTTTTGTGTTGATTGAAAATGATATTATTCATTGTTCATTAATAAAAGTGGCTTATAATAATGGTTCTTTTCTACTTGGCTACAAATTTGGCGCCAAGGTCAGGTGGCGTGGCTACTTTTGGCTACTTTTAGCTACAGTTCTGGCTCTTTTTGAAAAATTCCCAACGGCAACCCTGGCCTGAAGAGAGAGAGCATGGAGGAAGGAAAACTAAGGAGAGGCCCTTCGTATTCCCAATGCATTGACGAGAATGTGGCGGAAGTGACGTCAAAATTTAGGCTTAAAAAGTCGGGCCACTAGCAACGTTGTCGTTTTGCTAAGAAAACTCGGGCCACTAGCAACGGCGTACGGCTTCGTTAGCGTCGTTGTTGCTAGGGGCCCGAGTGTTCCTAGGTGGCGATGGACGGCCTTTCGGCACGGTGTGCTCGGCCTTGCGTGTTAAAGTCTACATGCCTGGCGTCGTGACATTACGCACGCATCTAAGATTGCTTTTAAATGCAGCAAATAACCGCTCATTTGATATTTTGTTCGTCAAACTTGGTGTCGTTACGCGGAGCGATCGATGCATTGAAATGAATCTCGCGAAAAGGTGGCACTCCGGAACCACGCTTCGACACGCGAAGAAGCGTTGATTGTTTTGATCAGCGAACTTTCGCACCTCACCAAACAGCACAGAAACATGAAGCCGCTCTCGGCGATGCTGAGCTACGTTTCGAAGTCCACACGGCAGGTGTACGGTAGCCCGAGGAGGATGGTGATCTGGCGCGCAATGTCGTCTTCCTTCGCCTGGCGTCGGAAAAGGTTCACCGCACCTGTACGCCGGTCTGTGTCTAGGTGCGTGTTTGTGGGGAGGGAGGTGTAGGAGTGTAGCGGAGAGCGGCGCGGTTTTTTTATACCTTTCTTTTACGAAGCGCTAGCCAGCCGCGCGCGAGTCCCGCCCCGTAGCTCGGTGGAGAAGAAAGATAATGAGGAGAGCCGAGCCAACTTCCGGTGTCGGGGCGGCTTCACAAAATGTGACGTCAGGGCCTCTCCTTAGTTCTTACTTCCTTCATGAGAGAGACACGGACGCAGACGCTGACCGAGGTTGATAGAACCCAGTTTATTCGGAGGAGGACGCCTTGAATAGGTCCGCTAATGCAGCGCCCCCTGAGATCAGTGATCTGTGGTCTCCAAACCGAAACCACTACGCAACAGCAACCTTTTCTGGAGTTCCTTGACACCAGTGTTTTTTAGAGCATGTTAGGCGAATTTGCACTTCTGCTGCTGCAAAAACGATCTTCTTTAAACTGCACACACCTACGCTGCCTGTGATGGCATGGCTTCATGCTAACGAGATGCTTGCGCCATGGACGGTGAATTGCCGTCTGTGCAGTGCACCAGAGACAACTGACGATTGTTTTATTCTGTGAATTGATGCTGTGTTTTTCTGGGACATATAACAACGAGTAAATAAGGACATTGACATCACACTCTACAGTATCCGTTTTTTGCCTGTGGAGAAAAACCATGCTCTGCCGTACGATGCATTTATGTTGCTGGAACTATTTATTTCCTGGAAGAGCCGCGTGATGAACCGCCGCATCGAATCACCACAGTCGTCGGAATCTTTGTTTCGTGAACAATGCGCCTTGGTGCGGGGAGTATATGCTGCTCCGCAAGAGCCGCCTAGCTGGCTCCCCTTTCTGTTTGCATGTGTGTGCCTCCCAGACTTTTGAAGCGATAGCTTCACTACGCCAGCCACTTCGCCTCGTCGAGCGTGGTCGCACCTCGGCCGTATGCCCGTGGCTGCAGTGGACACCCGCCATTCGTTTCTAGAGGAAGGGAGGAAGTGGGAGTGAAAGAAGAAATAGAAAGAGGGGGCCTAATGAAGAAAATGAATTTGAGGAAAGGAAATTCCGCAGTAACTGTCTCACATATCTCGATGGACACCCCTCATCCGTTTGATGACGTCAGAGATTAATCAAGTAAATCACCAGTAGCATTACATCGCTTAACCACAGCGAAGCCTAAGCGTAGCCATGGCCTGTAGCTCGCTAATTAATGACGCAATAATTTTCTGTCATCTCGTTGGACACCTGAACCGCACCGTACAGGAAGGGAGGAAGTGGAAGTGAAAGAAGAAAGAGAAAGAGGGACCGTAATGAAGAAAAGGAAAACTGTATTTAAGAAAAGAAAATTACGCAGTAAAAGTCTCGCATATCTTGGTGTACACTCGTCATCCGTTTGTAGAGGAAGAAAGAGAGAGAGAGAGAGAGAGAAAACTTTATTGTCGGGAAAAGAAGGGTTCCTGGACGCTTAGCAGAAGGGCCAGGTGGCCGTTAGCTGATAGCTGGCGGCGACCTCTTCGGCGCGCTCGATGGCTCCTGCCTGGACGGCGGGGTCCGAGCTGCGCAGCACTTCTTCCCAGGCGTCTGGTGAGGGAGCTTCTATAAGAGCTTCCGGAGGAGGATCCTCCGGGCAGTCCCATAGCATATGATCGAGGGTGGCAGTGCTACCGCAGTATTTGCAGGTGGGGTCTATGAGATCGGGGTAGGTGTGGGCGTAAATGTACGGGTTCGGGTAAGAATGGGTTTGAAGTCTTCTCCAAGCCACCTCTTGGTGTTTGGAGAGTGACTTGTGCGGGGGAGGATAGATTCTTCTAGAGAGTTTGTAGAATTGGGCAATGTCGTGGTACGAAATCACTGCCTCCATCTCGGATCCCCCTGGACGAGAGCCCACCGCTCGGCCGACAAAACCTCGAGCGTGTTGGTGGGCTGCTTCGTTCCCTGGGTTCCCTGAATGGGCAGGAGTCCATACCAGTTCTATTTCTCGTTGCAGTGTAATATTTTTGAGGATGTTTCTAGCAGTTAGGGATATTCTACCGCGCGAGAAGTTGCGTATGGCAGGGAGGAAGTGGGAGAGAAAGAAGAAATTCAAATTCAAATTTTATTTTGCCACCATGGTACAGATGATGGCGGGGACCCGTAGTAAAAGCTGCCGTTTGACAGCTTGACAAGGCCACGGGCCCCCACTTTGACAGCAATGCAGTGGTTTGGTTTTTTTTACACACACGCAAAAAAAAAGAAAATACAGGAAATACAGATAACAAAGGAAAAAAATACATATAGCAGAGCTGTTATCAGGTTAGAGTAGTCAGCATAAAATCAACAGCATTGTCCTGGCTGGAAAGAAAACTTACAATGATGGTGAAAGAAAGAAGAATTAGGTAAACAAATCACAGAAAAAAAAGGTTAGGTGTAGTGTAAAAAATACTCGAACAGTTTGTGGCTTGTATTTTGGAGATCAATATCGTTTTGTGCTAGTTTGTTAAGAAGTCGCGGTAGTTTATTTTCTAATGTTTGATTACCATAGAAAGTTCTGTATGTTTTTACGTTCCATTGCGCTATATTTCTTGTGCTGTACATTGCATCTCGTTTTTCTAAACCAGCTAATTTGGACAGAAAAGATATATTGTTCAACACCTCGTTTTTCACACACTTGCTCAGACGATAGTCATAAAGCTTAGTAATTGCGGGTTCGATCCCGGCCGCGGCGGCTGAATTTCTTTGGAGGAGAAATTCGAGGCCCGTGTACTGTGCGATGTCAGTGCACGTTAAAGAACCCCAGGTGGTCGAAATTTCCGGAGCCCTCCACTACGGCGTCTCTCACAGCCTTAGCCGCTTTGGGACGTTAAACCCCATAAACCAAACCAAACCAAAGCTTAGTAATTGGAAGTAAGTTATACTTTAAGAAAAGTGCGGCCGTATGGTAGGTATGCGAAACATTTTCAACAATTCATAAAATTTTTTTCTGTAACAAGTGTAGTTTCTGAAGATTGCCTGCTGTTGTTGCACCCCAGGTTAAATGGCAATAGCTGAAATGAGATTGTATTGTGACGAAGACGAAGCTGACAGTGGCGCGGGACAGAGCGCTCGCGCTAGGCCAGCGGCCATTAAATCATCTCTCCTTCATGGTTCACCACGCCTCATTCTTCGGCTGGCCGCCACGTTACATTTGGTGGAGGTGCTGGGGTCCCTTCATCGCCATCCTGGTCCCGGAGCTTCGGTGTCCTGCGCCCGCCGTGGACGTCGGCCGTGAGTGCCTGGTCCACGCCGCCCGGCCGTGCCCCAGTCCGCCGGACCTGAACCGACCTCGCCGCTCACCCCAGCCCCGTCCCCCGCCCGGATCACAAGACACGACGACACAAGACCCCACCGACCCGAGACCCCACCGACACGAGACCCCACCGACCCAAGACCCGACCGACCCGAGACCAGACCGACCCGAGACCCGACCGACCCAAGACCCACACGTGAAGACACCGCCCCCCCTGCCCCTGCCGTCCGGTGCGTCCACGGACCTCGGCCGTCAGCTCCTGGCACCCTCCGGCCCGGATGCTTCGTGGACCGGGACTCATTCTCTCATCTTTCTCATCGTGGCGGCCAGCACTGCACCATCTTCTACATATTTTTCGATCCTTTACTCAAGAACATCGCCACTTCGCCGTCTGTTCGTCACCGATCGGGACGATCGCTCGGAGGCCCCGGGTAGTGTGACGAAGACGAAGCTGACAGTGGCGCGGGACAGAGCGCTCGCGCTAGGCCAGCGGCCATTAAATCATCTCTCCTTCATGGTTCACCACGCCTCATTCTTCGGCTGGCCGCCACGTTACAGTATCAATGAATTATATAGCATTAGCATTACATTTCGCAGCAGTATCTCACGGTTCTTGTAAAGAAGACCAATAATACGTTAACATTTATTTACTACAAAGCGAACATGATCATCCTATGACATTCTTTCATTAAATATTATACCTAATGTTTTAAATGAAGGCACAACATCTAAGGGTACGGACTGAAGGAATATATTCTTGGTGAGACAGACCTTCTTGTTTCTACCTCTGAAAACAACGACTTTAGTCTATCCTGTGTTAATCCGCAACGCATTTCTGTTACTCCAGCTTTCTATTTGCTTCAGTGCATTGTTTGCGGTATCTATGAGTTCAGCTGCATTATCTCCGGCAAGAAAAATACTGGTGTCATCACACTGATGATAAATTTAACGAATCGAGTTGCATGTACAATGTCATTGATGTAAAGATTAAACAGAAATGGACCCAAAATGCTACCTTGTGGAACGCCACAGCCTACAGATTGCATATCTGAGAGGAGACCATTTATTGCTACTGCCTGTTTGCGATCCATGAGGTATGACTGCACAAGCGATAGTGCATGGCCGCGGAAGCCACAACGCTCAAGTTTCTGCGTATTACTTTATCTAGTAGCTTAGAAAACACGGGTAAGATAGATATTGGCCTGTAATTTCCGAGCTGGTTTTTATCGCCCTTTTTAACGATATCTGTTACACATTAAATCTGCATTTTATGGGGAAATACAGCGGTACTGACACAAAGGTTTAAGATATGCGTGATGTATTGTAAAATAAGGTCAAAAATATACCGTATAGGCTTTATCTGGAGGCCATCAATGTCAATGGATGTGCTATTGTTTAGTTCGTGGAAGGCTGCCGTTACATCTGCTTCTTCAACCGGTTTGAGAAAGAGGGGCCGTAATGAAGAAAATGAATTTGAGGAAAGGAAAATACGCAGTAACTGTGAATCCTCGTCCAGGGACGAAGATGAAGAGGGAACGCCCAGCGAAACGGAGTGGCGAAAGGCTGGCTTTGCAATTTGACTCAGCCAGTTCCACTCGGCCGGCCGTAGCTGTCGCGTCTTTAAACCGCAGCCAATTTTTGTGATGTTTCGGAAGGTGGGGTCATGTAAGGGTATGGTGGCAGTGTGTTTAGTGACGTAAGCATGCTTAGATTTGTCTTGTCGGCACTTTTTCCATGCAATGAAGAAAAAATGATGCTTTTTGTAAGAACAAATGTAGAAAAACCGAAACCAAAACCTAGAAAACAAACCCTGCAAGCCCTCCCCCTCCCCCTCATCCATCGCTTACGGTGCCGAAGGCTCGCCTTCTTCGCCAAATCCAAATGAATGCAGTTATCACCCCGTCCCGCCTCTTTCTCTATCGCTATCGATCGGACCCTTCCTGTCCCAACTGCCCCTGTATCTATGCGGACCTGGCCCATTGCCTCTTCTATTGCCCGGCTGCTCAGCAGTCGGGTTACTACCCCCCACCTTCTTTACACATCACCACCTGGCTCGACTGGCTTGGCGCTGAAGGGGAGGAAGAACAGCGACTTCTGGTCGCCCAGGCGGTCGACATGCTCGGCCTGTAAATTATGGCCGAATAAAGGTCTACTACTACTACTACTACTACTACTACTACTACTACTACTACTACTACTACAAACCCTTTTTCGAAAATTTTAGACATTTTACCTTGCCGGCAAGGGCCAGACGAATCAGTGCAAATATCAGACCGAAGAGAAAGGAGGAGTTATAACAAAAAGGAGAGAAGGACCGAGGGCGCCATAAAATAATCCATTTCCGAAGGTCGGGAACAAAAGGCCTTTTCAAACAGATGCACAAATGACTGGAGGAAAACACTAATTCCTAGAAAATAACTCGAAGCGCTCTACCGTTCCCTTGCTCCAGATAGCTTCCAAAGATGGAGCGTTCGCTGATATGATGCCAGCACAAGCGCCTGCCTGTGAAAAACTCACGTACCAGTAATAACAAGGGTGGAATTCGTGCCAGTTTGTTTGCACAGCTAAAAGGCATCGTGATGTTTCGGCGCATGGAAGCACTGAGCCATGCGTTTGAACCGTCCCTCTGGAATGTCGGCTTGTCTTTACTGCGCGCCAGGAAACGGCCTGTACTGTGTGTGCACGATAGACAACTGTTGCCTCTGCTGAGGGGGATATTCGTCACACCTTAACACAGACATGTAGACCGGATTAAAGTTCTTGACACTCGGATATCAAATTGATTTTTCCCGCTTGATACGAGGGCTTGAAATCGTATGTTCGGAATTGGCAAATAATTTCCTGAAATATATTTTACTTTACGTTGTGCCTTCACAAAACACACACAGCTCGATTCATTGGGCGCTTCGCCACGGATCCGAACGAAGCTGGGCCATCTCGGAACGTTACGCAGAGGACCCTGCATCGTCGTGAACAAGCGACATCCGACGACCACTCGGATACCGCTCGCTTTGGCTTTGTATCACTAGGTTTAGAAGAGTTAAATCTTCAGCAATTTCTTTCTTGAAGAAATTGTTCAGTGTCAACTTGGGTCGGTTCTTTCGGTTTATTTCTAAAGCGCCAACGTATAGGCCCGTACATACAGATACACACAGCAAGCACGATATTGAAAGTATATTTAAAAAGAGCAGCGAAACGACACCGTAGAATATTTTTTTTCTGAATCTAGAATTACGAGGTACTCAAGGTGTTCCAGTCACATTTTATAAAAATCGCAGAAATTGTTTTTTTAACGTCCGTCAAAGTTCGCCGTTTTTTGAATTTAGATGATTCAGCACCTAATTGGAAATTATCTGCCCGTTCTAGAAGTAGAAATTCTGTCTAGCGATAGTAAAAGGAATGGATCACACTGAGAAAAAATTTCAGCCACTGATGCTCACTCCTCCTTGTCCCAGTGTTGTCCTAAAAACTTCCGTTTTTGGAATGCCTTAGTTTTTCAGCAATGCTTGCAATCTTTTTGCTGCACGAATGCAGGAGCCAAAATATTTTTGCATTCCTCACAACAGGAATGTTCGCCTACGATTACTAGAAAAACAGTGAGGTTCCAAAATTTTCTTTCTGCAGCGATCCAAACAAGCGATTTTTCGGAATTGCAAAATTGGCCTGTTGCATCTAGCGTGATGTACAATTTTTTTCCCCGAGAAAGACTAACCGCCTGGCCACGTAGGTGGTGGGCTCCCGCCCCAAGAACGACGCATATGGCTACCGCGAAAGGATTCGACGCCGAATCCGTGCAGTTCGTTCAAATTAAAGCTCCAGGAACAAGCTAACCAGTTTTTGATCAATTAACGGTGTGTGTGATCCGGAAAAAGGCAGAACGCACGCAAGAAAATGTGAATCGATTCAGGAGCAGCTGCGTCGTGGCGGCGTCAGCGGGGACGTCGGCAAGTATGGCGTCGCGCCATCGCACCTGCGCCTGAAGACGCCGCTCCGCGCAAACTGGAAACGGGCGTATATGCCAAATGTAGGAAAGGAGGTGGTGGTGGTGAAAATATTTTAATGAAATGGTTTAGGAGGTTGTAGCGGTGGTTGGAGCTCTCAGTCCGGAACCCCATTGGCGTAGGCTGCTGTCCGGGCTCTTTCGATGAGTTGCTTTTGACTCTTTTCGTCCGAGCTGGACAGAGCTGCCTCCCACCCCTCCTGCGTTGGCTGGTTATTAACAGTGATCGCCTGATTTCGTCGGCAGGCCCATACCATATGGTACAGGTCCGCCTTCTCCTTGCAGAATTTGCATTGTGAGTCAAATGACTCCGGGTCTATGGCATGTAGTCTTGGTGGGTTGTTGTAAGTGTTGGTCTGTAGCTTTCGGAGGTGTTGTTCCTACCCTTTATCTAGTGTCTTAGGCGGCGGAGGGTAGACCCGACGGGATAATCTTAAGTGCTGAAGTATTTCATTGTAAGTTAGTAGTGGGGTAGGAGGTTCCACGGCATCCGCACTGGGTGCCCGGGGGAGAAATACTCGGGCTGAGGCATGTGCGCTCTCGTTCCCTGGGATGCCCTGGTGACCTGGTACGCATATTAAGTGTTTGTGTGTGGGTTGGTGGCCACGGATGTAGCTATCTTGCAGGATTTCAGTTGCTAGCGGTGCGACCCTGCCCCTGAGGTAATTGCGATACGCTGTCTGTGAATCTGTGAGAATGAATATCGAGCTAGTGTGTGTTGCAGCTAGAGCAATCGCCACTTCTTCCGCAGCCAGTATGTCCTGGCTAGCTAGTACTAGTCCGTCGACTGTTGTATTTTGGTGCACTACCGCGACGGCAGTCATTCCCTGCTCGGGACCCGCAGCATCGACATAGAACACGCCCTCGCGCCCGCCGTAGTGTCTTTTCATGGCTTCGGCTCGTGCTTGTCGTCTTGACTGGTAAAAATCAGGGTGCATATTCCTGGCTAGTGGAGCTGCCTTGAGTTGTCCTCTCCATGAGGCTGGGATGTCGGTTTTGGTGTCTAGCTGTCGGGGGCAATTGATGTTTAAATCACTCAGGACTTGTCGGCCAGTTCGAGTTGTGGAGAGCCGTACCACCTGCGCCGTAAGGTGTGCCTCTATCAGCTCATCGATCGTGTTGTGCACACCCAGTCGCAAGAGCCTGTCCGTCGATGTCGCAAGAGGGATTCCCAGGGCCTTCTTGTAGGCAGTTCTGATTATGATGTCGAGGTTTTTTATGTCACTCTTCTTAAGGCGGAGGTAGGGCGCTACGTAGACGACGCGGCTTACAACGAAAGCCTTCACCAGTCGCAGAGTATCGTCTTCTCGCATCCCTGATTTGCGCGTCGTTATCCTGGCGATCATCCTGGCGACTTGCTCGCTCACGAGCCGCAGTTTCTGGAGGGCAAGAAGGTTGTTGCCGTTGCTATCTATGTACAGACCCAGTATCTTCAGGGTCTGAACTTCCTTGATGGGTGAGTTGTCTACGCGGATATTGATGGTGTCTTGATTCTTGCGTTGACGGAAGACTATGAGTTCGAATTTTTCGGGTGAGCACGTTAGTCCACACGCCCGGGCATAATTTTGAACTGTTGTCGCCGCTGTTTGTAGTTGTTCTTCAATCATTCCCATACTTCCCGTGGTTGTCCAGATGGTGATATCATCAGCGTACAGGGCGTGGCGTATGCCCTGTACCTGATTGAGAAGAGGTGGGAGATTTATGAGTGCATTGTTGAAGAGAAGTGGTGATAGTACTGCCCCTTGCGGAGTGCCTCTCGTGCCCATCTTCACTTGCGTTGAGTGTTTTGTGCCGGTGCTGATGTTGACGGTTCTGTCCGTAACAAAATCGCAGATGTACGAGTAGACTCGCTGTCCACAGTTCATGCTGTGGAGGTTGTTGAGGATTGTGTAGTGTTTGACATTGTCAAACGCTCCCTTGAGGTCAAGTGCTAGAGCGCTCGGTTACTGTTTGTGCGTGCGGGATCAATGACTTCGCGTTTGATTTGCAGAAGCACATCATGGGTGGACAAGTGTGCCCGGAATCCAAACATAGTGTGTGGCAGTAGCTCATTGTCCTCAAGATAATTAGAGAAACGCGTGTGGACTGCCTTTTCCATGAGTTTGCCTGCGCACGACGTGAGGGATATGGGGCGCAGGTTTTCGATGCTGATTTTCTTGCCGGGTTTGGGAATAAAGTGTACATTGGCTGTTTTCCATGCTTGTGGAATGGTGCCGGTACGCCAACATTCATTTATGTAATCCGTGAGTTGCTGCAGAGCCTCCGTGCCGAGGTTGGCCAGAAGTCCGACAGTAATTTTGTCTTGTCCCGGGGCTGTGCCTCGGCGCATATCTGCTAGTGCTGCAATGATTTCCTCTGAAGTGAAATCTCTGTCTAGGTCTTCGTTCGGTTCCCCACGGTACTCTTTATTGTAGGGTTGTGGGTCTCTCGCGGTGCAGATATAGCGACGCGTCAGTTCATCCACGAGTTCTTGATCCGTGCCTTGAAAGCTGTGTAAGGCTCGATGCAAATTTCTGTGTTGTTCACTCTTCGCTTTCGGAGGGTCAATTAGGCATCGCAGGAGGTTCCATGTAGCCTTGGTGTCTAGGCGGCCTTTGAGGGATTCGCACTTCGTTAGCCAATTGGTGCGAGCGAGGTCCCATGCGTATTGGTCTGCTTGAATAGTAAGCTTGGGTATTCGAAGTCTTAATTTCCGATTGTGTCTGTTTTTTCCACCGTTTTATAAGACTACGTCTTGCTTCCCAAAGGTGTAGGAGGTGGTTGTCAACAGCTGGGTGGTCCTCCGTGGTGGCGAGAGACTTTGTGAGCTTTTCTTTAAGGTCCAGAATGGAAGCCGCCCAATCTTCGTAGCTGGTTATTTTTTCGGATGTGGTTAGTTTGGTGTCCTTCCTGTCCTTCCTTCCCAGTCTGTAATTCTGGCTTGCCCTCGTGGTTTGCTGTGCTTGTTGCTTTCGAAGATGGTCTGCAGCACGTAGTGATCGCTGCCTAGGGTCTCTCCTGTATTGAGCCACTCATAGTTGCGGGCATTGCGGACGAGCGTGAGGTCGGGAGAAGTATCCCGCGTTACGCTGGTGCCGACTCGCGTCGGGTGCTGCGGGTCCGTGAGTAGGGTCAGGGCCATGTCAGCGATGGCGGATGCTAGTTTTCTGCCTTTCGTGTCTTCCTTGGGGTATCCCCACAGGGGGCTAGAAGCATTAAAGTCGCCAACTATAGCTAGGGGAGCTTTTTGGGCTTCTCTTAGGGCTTTAAGAAAGATCACGTCGAAGGCTACGCGGTGCTGTTTGGGGCGACTATATATATTGAGTATATAGGTGCCCTTGCTGTTTCTGTGCTGTGGCAGAATTTTTATGAAGGTATATTCAATGTCACTGTCTAGATTAAGGTCTACAGTGATTGCCGTGCATGATTTGTGGACCAAGATGCATGTCGAGGGATTTGTTTGATGTGTAGAGTATCCTCTGATCTTAGCCTCCATATTCACTTCTTGCAGGGCTATTATTTGCGGCGTATCGGGATGAGAGTCTATGTATTGCTGTAATGTTTCCCTCTTCCGTTTTAGTCCCCTGCAGTCCTACTGTAGGATGGTAAGTTTATGTCTGCGTTGTGGAGCCATGCTGAACACTAGAATCGTGGGTCTCATCATGTGGTGCGCACTCAGGTTGTAGATCTATCTCAGTGCTTAGCAGGCGACGAGTTCCCATTTTACCGTGTAGCTTTGGGCCCTTGTTGTGAGAAACATCTGATAATTCCTGAAGTTTGCGGTCAATTCTAATCTCTTGCGCTTGCATCTTTATTAGAACTGGTTCGAGGTTTTCCATCATGGGTTTAATAACTGATTCGAACATGCTTTTGATTGTCGTCTCGATCATAACTTGTAATTTATTTTCAATGAGGTCTTGAATTGTTCTTTCCAAGCGAGTGATGCGTTCCTGGGTTTGGGGGTGCTCTGTATATTGCGGCTTTAGTGCCTGTGGTGGTGGTGCCTGCGGAGTTGGTGCCTGGTGTGGTGCGTCTGGTGTAGTTGCTTGCCTCTCGGGGGTGCTAGTATCTAACTGGTGTGGAGACGGAGGGGTTAGCTCTGCCTTATCTTCTTCCATCAGACATGCCTGTTGCGTCGATGGAGGTAATGTGTTGTTTGGATTGACTGCGATGCTTAACTGCTGTTTCAATGTGCTATTTTCTGATTTTAGTTGTTCAATCTATGCTTTAAGTCGTTTGTAAGCCAACGCTTCGGGGGAGGAGGCAGCTACATCTGCCCAGCTCACCTTGCTGCCGTTGCGTTGCTCCTTGTTATGGGGTCCTGTTGTCTTCTCGGCTGGACGACTACCGTTGTTGTGCGACACCTTATCAGTAGTCCCAGGTCCATTGCTTGAAGAGCGTGAGCCTGGGGGTGCTGAGTTGTTGCTGGAGGACTGGGCCTGGTGGGTCAGTCGGTCCCTGCTGCTCGTTGGGCCTCTGCTGCCGGACCGGTTGCGAAACCTAGATCTTGACCGGTGGTTGACTTCTCCTGTCTTTGGCTTGGTTTTTTGTGATGTTCGGTACTTGTACTTGCACTGATTGGACCCCATGGGATGTGGACCTTCGCAGACCGTGCACTTGGGTTGGCAGTCGTGGGATTCTGGAACATCTTGCTGACCGCACTGCGGACATCTTGACTTCGAAGGGCAAGGGCAAACATCCGCCCGGTGTCCAAGTTTCCCGCACAGTGCGCAGGCTGGCGTTGTTTTCTTGTATAGGCGTACTGGAACCGCTTCACCGTAGTAGAAGACGTGAAACGGAACCTTTCTTCCTTCAAACGTGATGGCCGCCACGTTGGAGGAACCTAATTTTCTCACGCTCCCCACTGGTGCGTCCGGGGAGCGAAGCGCGTTCGTGATGTCTTCGTCGGAAACCCTCGGGTCCACTTGTATTACTCCTTTGCAAGTGTCGTCGGAGGGGCGGAGGTAGGAGTACATTGCCTGTGCCTTGTCCCCAAGCTGAATTTCGTGAATTGCCAGGATCTTTCTGATTATTTGGGCGTCTCGCACCCCGACGACGATGATGTTCTGTTCCCATATGGGCCAAACGCTGAGCTCGGCTGAGCCCTTGTCGACGCCAGCAGCAATGTGCAAGGCGTTTCCGACCGCGTTGCTTCCCCTGAATTTGCTGAGATCCAGCGTTCCTTTAGGTTTGATTGTGATCACTGCATCTTGCTTGTCCAGACGCGGCTGCGGAGGAGGCTTCCAACGCTTGACTTGCGTGCGGGGCGTCTGCTGCAGCGGCGTATCCCCTGCCGCGGTGACGCGTCCATCTGGCGTTCGACCTTTCTGCCGTGCCGAGTGGTTGTCACGGGCTGATGCGCGTTCCCACTCTTCTATCTTGCGTTGGATAATCGCCTCCGTAACCTTGTCGAAAACTGGGGTTTTCGCCTGCGGCATGGTGACAATCTGCATCCCCTCCGGGTCGTATCCCATCAGGGTCGTCATGGTTTGCGGCAGAATTTGCCCGCAGAGCCGCGGCGGGCAGCTGAGTCGTGGCCTAACTGTTAGGCTTAGCAACTCGCGCGATCCGCTTAGTCTTCAAATTCTCGAAGGATTTGATAAAAAAACCTAGGAAAGGAGGACTCTGCAGTCCTCATCGAGCCGAAGGATGCGATCTATATGGCTGCCTACAAAGGAACTAACAAAATACGGGAGGCCTTCAGTGCGGCTACGGGGATCCCTCAATCCAGGCATCAGCTATCCATTTGGCCTACTTGGGACCAAAAAATCACAATCGTAGGCATCCGGAATTCTGAGCATACAAGGCAGGTGCTCGCCGTGGGAGAACTCACAATCGACTGCAAGAAGCGAGCAGTCCAGGCATACCTGAAGCCCATTGAGGACTCCTGCTGCGGAGTAATTCAAGCGGATCCGGAGCTGACCTAGAGAAATTTCGCAAGTCGTCTACTCGGAGCAGGCAAAAATCATCAACGTACGAAGCCAAATAAAGGGATGAGCACGATGGCGAACCTATCTTCCTCATCTGCGGAGAATCCCACCTCACGCGATCGGCGGATTCGCTTCGCAACGAACAGACATCGTCAGTCGGGCGGCCATGGCGGCGGCTGCAGCACAGGGGGTAACAATTTTGGAGACAGGAAGGGCCGCTCCACGAGTGTACAGCAGTAACACCAGCAGCAATGCGGCGGAGGAAGCGAAGGAAAGCAGCGGTGCCCTTGGGGACACGCAAAGCGAACGCTGCGCCGTCTGCCGGTGTTGATAGCAAAGTTATCATTTCGGCAAGGGTCTCTAGTCCCCTCCCCTTCTCCTCAAGGAGGTTATAATAGAACTGCTGGAGCGGACGGGGGCGCCTCTGAGCTGAAGCCGCGCGCCGCCATCTTACCATAGGCAAAAAATTCAGGGGGCACTTTGACTGTCTAAAGTGCGTAGAGGCGAAAGCGTTTTCCGAACTACTTTCGCTGCTTCTGTGGCACTGGTGGCGTCACATATAATTGAGTACTAATTACTAAGTGATGACGAATCATTAATTAATGGTTAATTGCTGATTAATGCCTGAATACTAATTAACTGCTAATTAATGACGCTTAAGCTTCGCCTTTAGGAGTGGAACGCGACAGCGTGTTGTAGCGCTGCCAAAGAGCACGGAGCGCCACCACCCGTTCGGCGCGGTGCCTTGCTATTTGAACGCAACGCTTTTTGAGGAAAGGAAATGGCGCAGTAATTTTCTCTCATCTCGGTGGACACCTGAACCGCACCGTAGAGGAAAAGAGGAAGTGGGAGTGAAAGAAGACAAAGAGGGCCCGTAATGAAGGAAATGAAAATTGTATTTGAGGAAAGGAAATTACGCAGTAACTGTCTCACATATCTCGGTGAACACCCGTCCAAATTCAGGGGGGCACTTTTTTGACCTAAAGTGTGGTCACTGATGTGTGGTTCAGATGTTAAGCTTCGCCTCTAAACACCATTTTACGAGGAGCGGGCAGGAGAGGGAGAAATACTCTCAAACACGTGCGCTGCGCGACACCCCACTGTTGCCGTCCTCCCCTGGGCTGATAATCCGGCGCGCGGAGCAACGTCCGGGGCTGCTTAGCTACCGGTCAAGCGCGTGTTTGCGTCTGTACAACAAAAGCAGCAATGTTGTATGGAACACCAACGTCTTCTAGACGACATTATTTGATTGTCGGTTGCGGAAATAGTCGACGAAAATAGAAAAAAAAACGCTGCCAGTATGTACGCGCACCATGTTATGTGAAGGTCTCAGCACGTCTGCGGTGTCCATTTCTTCACCGCTTTTCCGCCGGTCCCTAGTTGCATTGGCAGTGGGCGTAGTTGTGGAACAACAAATACTTGCGCCAACAAAAAGCTTAAACGTTAGCGCACTTTGTGAACGAAATGCAGACAGAAACAAACCCATTGCCTGTGCCTAATATCGGGCGCGGAACGAAGCGCAGGGCCTGGGATACCAAACTATAATCTCTGCATAATTTTAAGAGATAAAGTATTTGGACGGCCTTGGCGGAGCTCTTTTATTTCAGCAGTACACTATGTGAGGACTTCACAAATTTGGCCACAACTTCGTTTCGCCGCCCCACATGATCGTTAATATCGAGAGGGTGTGGGGATCGCCACCTGAAAAAAATAAACATGTCATTAGTGGAAAAATACTAATTTAATTTGCACAGCATGACATGAATAGAAGCAGCGACATGAACGCAACTGCAAAGTGAGGAAAAATGCAGCCACGGCAACGTAAGATGAAAAAATTACGGCATGCACAGGACGGTAAACTATGCCACGCATTGTAATAAATTATTCGACTGAAATCGCATCGAATGCACTGTAAAAAAAATCCACACTATGCATAACCGTGCCAAAGATACAACAAACGCAGCGACTTGAGCAGTGCCCCGACCCGATTGAGATTGGAATTCTCAATACAGGTGCGGCGATTCTGCCTGTCAGTAAGTGGTAATAGCGTTCCATTAGCGTACAAACCTATTAGATCGTGTAATCGCACATTTTCTGGTATTTGTGCGCCAGTGAGTACTGGCGGGAGCGGAGAAGGTGAGAATGCGAATCGCTTTCAGTCAACTGGCTTGTATCGCTCGTAGTACGAACAGCCCTACGCAAGCGGCAGGAGGGGCCAAATTTCAATTTCATCATGCGTATCTCCGCAAACAAACATTCTAATCATCAGAAGTGGATTCGTTTCGGTCATGTACTCGCTGTTTCCAAAATGTTCAGTTTGTAAACGGGGTACTCTGTCGCAAGCTCAGCATCTAAACTGTCACACTCAGCAGGCAGCGAAAGCGTTCATGAAAAACTGCGCTCTACGAAAAACTAGAATTCATTGCTCTCCGCGATCTTGTGTTTCAACACATTTTGCTTTCGTTTTTCTAACGTGCAACACCGTGCCGCATTTGCCCTACAACCGGCGACAAAAGAGCAAAGTTCGCTGCCAAAGTTTTCTCGCAAAGTTCGCTCGAAAAGTTTTCTCGCAAAGTTCGCTCGCAAAGTTCGCTACAGGCAACCGGCGACAAAAAAAGCACGCGTGAACTGCGAGCATGGCACTCACCGATGCTGATCGTTCGCTGTGTCGAGGAATGGTCGCTTGCTCCCAGCTGGTTATTGCAGGAGCTTGTGCCACACGAGGATGGACACGAGGCGAACGCCCACCCAAAATTTCTAGGCTTGGCAGGAATAAAACGGGCGAATGACACTTTCAGAGGTCGCACGCTGCTTCGGCTGCAGCCCACGGGTTGCAAATTATCAGCCCACGATGGCGTCGACGGTAGGCGGCGCTCGAGTAAAACGAACATGGTGGCGCCCAGGTTTCGAAACTAAAATCATGTTAAGAGTGGAACGCGACAGCATCTTGCAACGCTGCCAGGGAGTCCATAGAACGCCATTGCCCATTCGGTTCTACGTCTCGCTCGTCGGTAAATTGGTTTTTGAGGAAAGGAAATGTGTCTCTCATATCTCGGTGGACACCTAAACATCGCCGGAAGGGAAGAGAGGAGGATGGGAGTGAGCAAAGACACCGTATTCACTAGACGCGCCTTTGTTCATGCCGAACCATCGAGCTGACATGGCGGAAAAAAGTGCAAAAAGAAATGAATGACACACTCGATCACATGCCTTTGCCAGGTCAATTTGCAGCATTGCCAGGTCAATTTGCATCGTCACTGCAATACTGCAACACCGTACGCGCTACATGTAGGTTAGATTGTATTGATCGTCCCCGCAAGTCACATGTTTGATGAGGCCCAATCAAAGTAGACATTGCGAGCTGCAGCCGATTTGACAGTACTTTAGCAAAAATCTTATAATCTACATTAGAAAGCGTGATTGGTCTGTAGCCATCTACAAATCGAAGTTTTTCCTTATCCTCGGTTTTTGGTATAAAGACAATATGACTTTTCGTAAATGACTGAGGCAGAAATTCAACATCAATACTTGTCTCAAATCAATACTTCAATACATCAATACATACATCAATACATAATACATCAATACAATCAATACTCAATACATCAATACTTGCACTTTTAAATCACGTTAATCTCGGTTCAATACTTTCTACTGGCATACGCCTTTGTTACAAATCCTGTACCACGCGCTTGATTGTTAATGGCTGTCTCTCGCAACCAGTCCCAATTCAGTCTTCGGTGAAACAAGGGTGCCCACTGTCTCCGCTCCTGTTCGCATTATACTTGGAGCCACTTTGCATAAGTGTTATAAACAGTAGAGCTGTCAATGGTTTCCGAATAATGGGCCACGAACTGAAGGTATTGGCTTATGCAGATGACCTTGCGTTTTTTGTACTGATAAGCCAAGCATCGATGAGGTTATTCGTTTAACGGAGGACTTTGGTTCGGTGTCAGGAAGTCGGATTAATCGCTCTAAGAGTTGCGGTCTCTGGTTTGGTAGCTGGGGTTCGACACCTGCTGAATATGCTGGTATAACATGGACATGCAGGCCACCAAAGTACCTTGGCGTCCCTCCGAGTGCCTATAAGCATAGCGCACATTATTGGAAAGACCGCGTGTCAACTCTTCAGCGCTATGCTCAAACGTTTGTCCCCCATGGCCTCTCAATTTTTGGCAGGGCGACCGCCTGTAATCTGTTTCTCGCCACTAAAATATATTATGTACTGCAAATTATTCATTGCGCAAGACTTCCTATCCAGCGTTTTCACAGGGTTTTCGCTACTTTTGTGTGGGATTCGTCTTTTGAATCCATGAGGCGTGATAACCTTTTTCGGCCTGTAAGCGCTGGCGGCCTTGGTCTAGTTCACCTGTATGTCCGACAGATAGTGTCACGTTTCATGTTTTGCCGTGACACTACACACCCAATAGTACGTTCATTCCTGCAAACAAATTTAGTTCATGTTTTACCCAACCTCATTGTGTCTTCCAATGTTTGTGACCGTCCGTGTTTGTGGGGCATAATGCAAGAGGTGTATTTGGCTGTCCGTTTCCTACTTGTTCGTTTTTCTCCTGAGTTCCTTTTTTTAGTGTCGAGGAAAAAGTTGTATAAGGATTTGATTAGTATGCTCTTCCCTCCGCCCATGTACCGCTCTCTGTATGTTGGTTTACCGGGGCATGACGTACTCAAAAGAGTACGTAAGATGCCAGTCTCGCCGTGTACAAAGACCTTTTTCTTTAAGTTACACACCGGTACGTTGCCCGTTAGAACATGGTTAGATAAAAAGGGCATTTTTGTGTCTACCGTTAATTGCCGCCTTTGTGATGAACCAGAAACAATTGAGCATTGTTTCATCAGTTGCAAAGATGCAGTACTCTTCTGGGATATCCTGCAACGCACATTTAAAAACAGAATTCATCTGACTCCACATTCTGTTCGCTATCTCACTGCGCTGCCATTTGTTGATGAACCCCTGGACATGTTCTTTCTGATTGGACTGCACAGCCTCTGGAAAACCCGCATGATGGACAGACACTGTGAACCTGTTGTGTCTACAAAGGATCACTTCAGTCGAATGGTTGTTCATCTAAGAGACGTGTATGCCCAGACTGAGTACGAACCGGAGTGGCACTCACTATTAGTGATGTGCTCTGCATTGCCCCTTTTCTAGTGTATGTCTTTTGAATATGTATTGATTACCACTGTTTTCGTAATGGCTTGTATATAGTTCATGTACATAGAACATTACATCACTGTAATAAATACCATGTTGTAGAAAAAAAAAGCTGACATGGCGGAGTGGATAGCATGCTCGTCTCGCACGCCGAAGACCGGGGTTCGATTCCCGAGCTCGGCCAATTTCCTACTCGGTTTTATTTATTTCTATGGCCTGACTAGAAAAGTTAATTAGGCGATTTGGGTAATTAAGGAATTAACTAAGCTCAGTCCCACTTACTTGGAGCATCACTATACGATCCCTTCAATTGGTTGCATGGTTACTAGCCAAAGTACAATTGGCCCCGTTTGAAATTCGCGCACTGTGACGTCACGGCCGTTTCGACCAATTGAAAAGCGTGACATTTCTGTCGACAACTGCTGCTTACAACGATGAGACATTAAAGGCTTTCGCCTTAAAAGCGCGCCTTCCGCCACAGTGCGTAGTCAGCGTGGTGGCGTTCGCACGCGGTAACCAGAGATGGTTGTGTCGTGCGTTGTGTACGGTTGCACAAACCGAGCGAAAATATTGGCGGGGGCTTAGCTTTGGTTAAGCCTGGTAGGTTGCGAAAGCAAAAGCGCAGCGCCTCCAACTGAAGGAAGGCAGTGCGCCGCGTCTACAGCTCGCGCGTGGCTACCGGCTTTTTGAGGAAAGGAAATGGCGCAGTAATTCTCTGTCATCTCGGTGGACACCCGAACCGCACCGTAAAGGAAGGGAGGGAGGAACGCCACCACCCGTTCGGCGCGATGCCTTGTTGTTGCGAGTGAAAGAAAGAGAACTTGTAGAACGCCGCCGGGCTCACCATTCTGCGGCATAGGCGCGTTGCTTAGCCAACCGCTCTTGCCTTTCTCTTTCTTCATCGGTCTCCTCGGCACAGCGCCGGCGTTTGCGCGCAGCACGTCGCTCCAGCGACGCCTTGTACAACTCCTCAGACATGACCAAGCGGAGCGCGCCTGCGGCGCCCAGTGTGGATGGATGCATGTATAGGAGCGCCCCCTTTCAAACGGGGTGGTGACAATTGCCACCATGCTCAGCTTTTCTTTTTTATTTTTTTTGTTTACTGTGTTGGCAATTCTCATTAGAATCGCCATCATCTTACCTACGGTTTCCTACAACTCCAACCCTATGCCACATCTCTGCTTTTCAGCCACCAATCCTCCAATCGCTTTTTGCTAACTTCCACCGCAGATTTATATACATGACCATTGTTATCTTTAAACCCTAGGGCCTCAGAAAGAGTGACTGTGCCTGCATCGACATCCGGATGGATACCGTCACATTTGATTATGAGGGGTTCAATTGTTTCCACAGATCTACCACACACTGCACATGTGTCATCTTCTTCGTTAAATTTCTTTTTGTAGCTGCGCGTTCTAAGACACCCTTACCTAGCTTCAAAAAGTAGGGCACTGCCTCTTGAGTGTATCCTCTCCTAGCGAGCACTCTCAAGCGGCGGGCAGAGGAGGCCGTCACGTGGTAGCCGCCGCGCCGAGTGAAGGAACGACTACGGCTGAAGAGACGAATTGGGGCCCCTGCTCTTCTCTGGTCGTGACGTCACGCTGTCACGTGGTCGTGCCACATGACAGCGAAGGAACGACCTCCGCCGACGGCAGAAAAGTGCTAGCAATATTGCTTTCGCAATAAAGAAATTAGCTGTGGCTTAGCTCTGGTTAAGCCTGAGTGATTGCGAAAGCAATAGCTCCCTGGCTGCGCATGGCTCTGCTGGTGGTTTGGCATGGCTTCGCCTTTTGTGCAACTAAAGGATTTACTCTGGACACAAAATGGTTTCTTATGTGGTAATTATATCGCTCTGCACTACTCGTAGACGCTCTCTTCGGCATTCAGAGAGTCCATGAAACTACTATCGGTCACTGAACTTGTAGAACGCCTCCGGGCTCGCCATTCTGCGGCACAGGCGCGTTGCTTAGCCAACTGCTCTTGCCTTTGTTCATCTGTCTCCTCGGCACGGCGCCGGCGTTTGCGCGCAGCACATCGCTCCAGCGACGCCTTGTACAATTAACTCCTCAGACATGATTAAGCGGAGCGCGCCTGCGGCGCCCCGTGTATCCTCTCCTAGCGAGCGCCCTCACGCGGCGGGCCGAGGAGGTCATCATGTGGTAGCCGCCGCGCCGAGCGAAGGAACGACTACGGCCGAAGAGACGAGTTGGGGCCCCTGCTCTCCTCTGGTCGTGACGTCACGCTGTCACGTGGTCGTGCGCCGCAGCTGCGCCGGAGCGAAGGAATGACCTCCACCGACGGCAGAAAAGTGCTAGCAGTATTGCTTTCGCAATAAGAAAAGACAATCGGAATGCATCAGTTTCTGAGGCAATCTCCCGTACTTCGAAACTGTGGTCTACGCGGCCAGATATATTAGAATTAGGTGCCAGTATATACTCCGCTCTTTCAATGCCAACAGAACAATGATAAACCGCGTGAAAAAACTTGAGTCGCAACTTACGTCGACAGATTACTAGCACCTTTAATTAGGAGTATGAACGACCAGACATAAATGGTGAAATCATTTATTTATTTATTTATTTATTTATTTATTTATTTATTTATTTATTTATTTATTTATTATACCTTAAATGCCCCAGTTGGGGTATTACATGAGGGGTGGGCTTATTACAGGCTTTACGTTATTCTTTCGATGAATGACTTGAAGCGGTCTGGATGAATGTGGTGAACTGCTTCGGAAGGAAGGCTATTCCAGTGCTTTGCTGTCTGAACGAAAAAAGCGTTCAGATGCGCAGTGGTATGTACTGATGGCGGGTAGACTGCTTTGCCGTGGTTAAGGCGGTGAGAGGCTCGATGTGCAGGGACGATGACATAGCTCCCAAGTGATGAGTGGTAAAACTTGTGAAGAAGGCATAGTCTGGCTATTTTACGACGCGAATCGAGGGATGGAAGATTATATTGCAACTTCATATTAGTGACACTTGAATGATAGGAGTAGTTCGAATGAATGAATCTTGCTGCACGATTTTGAATGGATTCGAGGGCGAGAGAAAGATTTGACTGATGAGGGTCCCAAACTGCACATGCGTACTCCAATTTGGGACGGACGAGTGTTATGTAGGTAAGCTTTTTTATAGAAGGAGGTGCTAGTCGCAGGTTACGGCGTAAAAAACCGAGCACGCGGTTGGCGTCTTTAGTAATGTTAGAAATGTGGGACGCCCAGTTCGGGGAATTAGAGATGGTGACACCAAGGTATTTATAAGATTCAACAGCGGAAATTACGGAGCCAGAGATATAGTAATTTGGTGAAACGAAGGACTGCCTGCGATGAAATGTAATTAACGATGTTTTATTAGTGTTTAAAGACATCAGCCATTTGCTGCACCAAGATTCGATGTAGTCCAGGTCTGCTTGCAATATTTCGGGATCGCTGCTGTTAGTGATAGGCCGATAGATTACGTAGTCGTCGGCAAACAATCGCATGTTAGAAGTGATAACAGTAGGCAAGTCATTAATGTAGATTAAGAAAAGCAAAGGGCTGAGTACTGTGCCTTGTGGCACACCAGAAGCAACGGGGTGCAAGGGGGAGGAGTGTCCATTAGCATGCACGAACTGTTGATGGTTAGTGATTGAATGACTGGAAAACCAGGTCTGTTATGTACTGAAATGCAATCGGACAAGAAGCCTCTGTTTTAGCTCTTGTTTCTGAGTTGTAGATCATAAAGACCGGACAGTGGTCACTAATACCTGATGTAATAGTACCAGCGTCGGAAATGACCGTCTCTATGTTTGCTATCAGTAAATAAATTATGGACTTACTAGATGGCGTGACGCGAGTTGATTTTTCAATTACATTTGTGAAACCAGAGCTGTGCAGCTTTGTGATAAGGTCATTTGGAGCAGTATTACGTTGAGAAATGTTAACGGGAAAATCACCTCCCCCAAATTAGTCTGAGGTTATTAAGAAGCATGCAGTCAAGAATTATGTCAAATAAGGAAAGAAAATTTTAAACATTGCCGTCCGGGAGCAGGTACACAACTGTAACCGCTTCCTGCTTATATTTCAAAGTTAATATTTCAAAATCATTTTGAAAACTCTGGAACTATCTCAGTCATGGGCAGAATCAATATATATAGCAACACCACCGCCGCGTTTACCAGAAAGATTAATAAAAAGTTGCTATACCCCTCAAGGCAAAGAATATTAAAATGCTCATAGTACCAAGCTTCTGTCGACTCATAATTAAATAGTTTTAAGGCGCAAAAAACAGAAAAGACAAATAGGTGGGTGACAGGACGAAGCGCCAGTTTTAATTATGAACCAAAACCAACTAGCCCTGCAGCAAGAGCTCTTAGACTATATATCTGTCGACATTATTATCTTATCTACTCATCTAATAAACTACTAATGCACTCATCCTAGTTACAAGCAGAACGCGTGTTGATATGTAAAACAGAGTTTTGTATGGATTGGTCAAGTTTTGTTTTGTGGAAAAGCAAACTTATGATAGCGCATTTTCGATAGATGCGGTATCACTGCGTTCCGCTAAACGTAGCCTAGCAGATCTTTTCAAGTTTCATTTTCTATCTGCAGAGCATCGGTGCTGTCTGCCTGCTTTGCGAAAATCGTTCCATTAACCGACCAGACAGACTTCCACTGATGCTCCCGTTTCCTTTTGGCAGCCAGGTCAAAAAAAAAAAAAACGGCCGCGCACCGAAGGAAAGCTGCACATGCTCAGAGGGACACGGAAGTGCTGCTTCGCGTAGTCTAACGTTAAAGCCAACACGCGGCTGTGACGGGCACACTTGCGCTCCGAAGACCACGTCCGCGCACTCCCGAGTTCACCCTGCACGTTGATCATGCATGCTGTACAGTCGGCAGCCACGCAACTCAGTCACGTGAATGGAAGTGAGGGTATGAGCATGCTATACCTACTGCCCTCCACACCAGGCAGGTGGGCCGCGAGGCAGTGCTACAATAAATAAGTTGCAGAGCAGAACAAACCTGGTGAGGATGGCTTTATTAGGAGATCTATAGTTACGTTCAGATTACGGTTGGTCTACACATTTCTTGTTAGGACTCCTTTCAGAAAGGTGTATTGGAATGCCGGCTGTAGAAGAGCGCAAACTTGCGATTCTCAAAACACAGGAAAATCCAAACTGCGTTTCAGACGCGGGGAAACCGCTGCAGGCTTCACATGAAAAGCGCGTTGGGAGTGCGAGAATCTCCCATGGGCGGAATTCCCCCGACGACTGCTGTCCACTTCACCTGCAGCATTCACACCCACGTGTGTCGACGGGGTGCACATGTCCACAAGGAAATTTATGCGCGTACACCAAACCGCCGAAGTTTCCCAGCCCTAAAGGTCTACATGTACAAATCATCTAGTAAGAAAAAATTGGCAGTGGCTTAGCTCTGGTTAAGCCTGGATATACAAGTGAAAAGCTGCAGTTATGCTTTGACGTCATGGCTGTCGCAGTTCGCGCACGATGCACTGGGAGCACCACGATAACGGTGTAGGCCAGCGCGTTATATAGCCCTCCTTCAGCATGCGTAATAACTGCGGTAAGCACGCGGCTGCAACGAAAGGTCAAACGGTGGCGAGGAGGCGAACGCGCAGTAGTGGCGGCGGCAAGGCGGCGGCGCACATGCGCAGTCGCGCGCGGCTGCGCCGAAAGGTCAGGCGGCAGAGACGGCGCGGCGGCGGGGGCGGCCGCTCCGACCACCTGCGCCTCTTCTGTGACGTCACTCGGTTCTGCGCACGCGCAGCTGTGGCTAATTCTAATCACGGAGCATACGCCAGACCCGGTGTTGACTAGCCTAATGAAGCTTCTCGCTTCAAAAAAAAAAAAAAAAAAAAACCTCGGCGTGTGCAGACACCAAAAAGTTGCCCGCAGCGAAAAAAAAAAGACAGCGTCAGCGGCTAACCCCTATAACAGTAACACTGGAAGGCTCAGGTGAATTCCACAAGTGCCCTGGCGGCGACGTTGCAACGCTGCTCCGCATCTCCGTAGAACTCGCCCATGTGGTTTCCGCTTGAGCAGAGGGCGTAGCAGGAGGCCACGGAAAAAAGCCTGTCTTCCATAAGGCTCCGTTTCGCTGAATGAGTGTCAGGGGAGTGTCGGATTGAGCCAAGCCTGTAGGCCTCTAAGGCGGCTAGAAGGGCTTTTGTGTCCACGTAATGCGGGGACCACTCCTGCAGGGCATCGTCAGTCTCGTTGGCTTCAGTGACGAAGCAGTAACGAGCCACTTGCTGCAGGTCTTTAGGGGGCGCGTAGAAGTGTTCCCCGAGAACTTCACCTGCAAGCAGCCTCCCTGCACCGCCGTAGTCGACGGCCGGCGGCAGGTCCAGATGGTACAGAGGGAACACGAAGTACTCTTCGGAGGCTGTTAGTGCGCCATGCACGCTCCATTTGTGGCTCAGCACGGACCTGGGCTTCACGATGTTGCGCGAGTCATGCTGCTGCAGCCTCCACTGAACTTTCATCAGTTTCACCCAGGTGTTGGAAAAGCTGGTTCCGGGGGCGGGCTCCGGCAAGACGCTGGCAAGGTAGTTTTCGACGTCCAACTGAGAGGTTTCCTTCCTGGCGGTCATGTGGAGCATAGCACCGCTGCGGCGCATCGCAACACCAGGCTGAACGTCTCGGATGTCTTGAATCAGGGTGTCGGCTCCTAGATCTTTGGGAAAAAGGCTGAACCAGGCCACGCCAGTTCTGCTTTCAACCTCCGGTAGGCAGCGGCGGGTGAGCGATGACCAAGGAAGACCAAAGGGTTGAAGTGTGGCGTCAGCGATTTCGCGGTTGCCATCCAGCCTAGCTCGGTGACTACACAAAGCCCCACGCTGAGGGTCGGTGCTTTCCGCCTCTCGGACTTGAGCCGCAGAAGGTACCCAACAGCCCTGAGCGGGCTGGGCTTCTCCGCATGTACCTCAATGTTGGCGGAATATCGGTGAGCCCAAAGGAAGTGCGTGTCGATGAGGAGGGCCCAGCAGTCGGTGGGGAAGCCGGGAGTCACGGCATCACTCACGTTCGGGTTCGACAGCCGCAGAATTTTTGGTTCTGGTTCGGCAATGGAGGTTGCCAACGCTTCAAGAGTCAGCATATCCATTTCCTGGGTTGTAGAGGCCAATTCGGAGGTTAGCATCGCGGAAACACCGAAAAGAGCCAGCATTTTCTGGACGCACTTTTGGTAGCGGAGCCACGGCTCGGTTCGTCTTCGCTGACCAGCGAATATCCGCATTAACGCTACCCAGGCTCCAAACATGGCGCTGCTTACGATCTTTAGGAGAGGGTTTGCCGTCGCGGCTTGATAAAGGGTAAGATCGAGAGTCACCTGGAACCATAGGTGGATGTTCCAATTTCCGGAGAGCTCAATACAAAGCAAGTCTTTAGGGGATGTCATCGGCCATGGGGGGTGGTGTTCGGCCATGCACGTTTTCAGTTCGTCGAGACCGGTTTTCGAATGCCTCATGCATGACATGACCAAAGCGGCTACCTTATCTTGGGCGCTCGGTGCCGACCTTGTTGGGGTGCCGTGCCTTCTGGCGTAGCGGGGAGCCCAGTTAACGGAATTCAATGCATGGGTGTACACTTCGTCTTCGGCAAGATCGAGAATGGAGACCATATGGTGGTGCTGCCTCCAGCCGTCGCACACAAATCTGTAGGAATTTCCGCACCGGTCTTTAGGCCAGCTGAGGGAAGATTCTATGCCAGCCTTGTACCTCTGGCACGCCGCATTGTCGCCGTCAGGGAAAAGGGGCAGATCCGTGATATCGGTGTGCAGCCTTGGGGTAGTGGCGCGGAAAAAATCGCCGTGCTGGACGCGAATCCACTGCGTAACTATCAGATAGATGACTGCAGTAAAGACTTCTTCAAGTGTCGCTGTTAGCAGGACCACCTCAATCCACAGGCTTGGACCGCAGTTTGCCTGGCGAGCGAACACTTGAAGAGTGCCGTGATCCTGCGCGCGAGAAAAACGAAAAGCGTAAATTTTCACTGCCTCATCAGAGCGCTCGCGATAGAGTAGTGGTTCGGGCGGGGCACTTTATCCGATTTATTTAAAATGTCCCAAAATATGGTCTGCCTTGTCTCATGAGAGCTTCGAACTAATCGAATATCATATTTGATTCGTCGAATGAATCAAATCGCGCATGTTCAAGATTGTTTAAAAGAGAAGCATAAATTTGGAATTTTTCGAGTACTTTTCAAATAATTTGCATGAAGGGGAAATAAGGCAAGCCGTAGTTGTCTTCGTCGACTGTTTCAAGAGAAGGGCCCACTTGTACGCCTCACAGCGCTCCGCCGCCATCTTTCTGCGCGAGAGGCAGAGTTATCGCGACATGATCCATTCGATTCGCGGTTTCATGATGCTCATACATGGCCTCCAAGATTGGGAGACACAGCAGGGCTCAGGCAGGTTTAGCAAACCCTGCTTTGACGCCCGATCTCGGAGATCATGGCGCAAATGTTGCTGCAGCGCCTCATCTACTGAGCTGTGGCGCTGTCATCAGTAGCAAAAGGTAATTTTCCTGTATGTGCAACATGTCGGTCAGTTATTGTGCTGGCTTCGTGCAGTCTACCCCTTAGCGGAGGCATCCTCGGGCAGCTATGGCTACTCCACTAGTTATAGAGCCGTACAGCAACTGCCGTCCGCACTTTGGTGCTACGCACGATTATTCGTTTCGTACGCTTAATCGCACTAGTAGCGAGTATTTGTAATAATATTTCATTTCATTTCATTTCATTTATTGGTTTTGTTTGGCCAGTACAGAGACTGCAAACAAGGGAGAGCAAGCTAAAGGCGCCTAGTAGCGCCTGACAGAGGCCTGCCCTCCCCATGTAAAAAAAACAAAACAAAGTGGCACTTGGCAATGGTACAAAGTTTCCATAAGTAACAGAAACTAGAAAAGCAGCGGATATATTAACAACGAAACAGAGATCAAGCATGCATAGAGCTAAGCACAACAAACTAAGATCAAAACATAACAAAGACAAAAACTGATTAGGTAGAAACACACCACAACTAGCTATAACAAAAATATTCATGAACAGTTTTCCTAAACCTGACCTCGGACATATTTTGTAGCGACAATTCTGTTAAATATGGATAGGTGTTTAATGTATGAGGAATTATGTGAGTTAGTTTTTGGAACCCATAGTTTGTACGGGATTTTGATGCATGGTATTGAGGGTGCCTAAGACTGTATGCTGTTTGGGCAATTAAATATGTGCTCTCGAAAGTCTGCCAGTTTCCTTTCATAAGGTTTCTGATATAAACAGCAAGCTTCTTGTGGTAAGCCGCCGTGATGGTTAGCAGTCTATGGTTGAGGAAGGAAGGACCTGTGCTCTCACTGTAATGTAAATTATCAATCGCTCGTACAGCTCTTTTTTGTAAAGTAAGTACTTTCACAAGATTGGTTGAGGTAGTCGTTCCCCAGATCAACAAACAATATTGTACATGCGAAAAGACTAGAGAGAAATAAATTAGAGAGAAATATACGGATCGTATTCGATTAGGTTCCATCACAATTCGATTCATATTCTATTCAGTTTTGAGCAATTTTATTCGTATTCGATTTGGCTTTGAAAGTTACTATTTGCACACACAGCCTACAGCAGGATACATCTTAAAAAAAAAAAAACAGCAGTTGTTGGCACTGGGCCACGATCCGAGGCGTCCTGGATTTCAAGAGAAAATTAAATCAGGTTTTTAATGTTTGACTTTATTAAAGAAGCCAGGTATCAGAATTTTAGACCTTGATAACTTTCTCTTGTGATTAGCATGTTATCTAGGTAACAAGAAAAATTTCTACAACTCCTTATTTTTGTTCTGAAATAATTCTGTGCGTAGGTACTGAATGTGAGCGGAGCTTCACCGTAGACTTAAGTTGTATCCGACTATAGTTATTTTATTTAGACTCTTTGCGCAAAATTTTAAATATAATTAAGTAGAACGTGTTGTCGGGCTAGTTGGTTGAATACTTCAGACAATGGGGCGAAGGGGCAAATGGGGAGGGAATGATCCTATTTCCACAAAGCATTTCTACTAACATATTTCCACAGAAAATGAGGCATAATGCGATTCTACCATTTAGATAATTTCTCCCTTTGGAAAAGCAGGAGAGCGGTCACCCCTATATCACCCTCAGCGTTTCGCTAAAGGCGGGCTCAATGGGCTACACGCTTTTGGGATCCTTTCTTCCGAGCTCTAAAATGCTGGTGAAATTCGAAAAGTTGGTTGGTTGGTTTATGGGGGTTTAACGTCCCTAAGCGACTTAGGCTATGAGAGACGCCATAGTGAAGGGCTCCGGAAATTTCCACCACCTGGGGTCCCCAGCAAACCAGAACCTCTCAGAGACGTCTAGCTAGACGTCTCTAAGAGATTTTTGGTTTGCTGGGTTCTTTAACGTGCACTGACATCGCACAGTATGCGAAAAGTAGTCCAGGAACAAGCATTCTCTGTCCTGGACAGCATAAAGTTCTCATTCAACAAAACCAGAATGCTTGTGTGGACAGCACGAGATTTCCGCACTCCGATGCGTGCCAACAGCGTCCCTACAGTCGGCAACTCCGTTTCGAATATAAAGCATACACGACATCACTGTGCCGATGATACAATCTCTGCACCTCCCGCCTTTTCGTCGATATGGTTCCCTGGCAAACAAAGGCTCAAAACCGCATCCGTTGCCGGGCGTCGCCGAGCATGATTTTCCCGTTCGGAGCTCTCCAACTCGGACCGTCTTGTAATGACTGCATGGGCGAAGTGACATATACGTCAGGTGTTCACTGTCAACCGTTCAAAGCAGGCCGGAGGAGCTAGAAATAAAAACTTTTAGGCGATCCACGGCAGATCGTTTGAATGCGTAACCAGGCAAACGTTCGTTACATTCGAGGAATTGACAGACTAAATTTCGTTATATCCGAGGTGGCATACTTATGGGTTCCTTATATCCGAGGTCAGCACATTGAGGTTCCCTATATCCATGGTTAGCACACGAAAGGTGGTTATATCCGAGGTGGCATGCTGTAATATGCCATGGTGGGAAGGTGGCACCGGCCCACCGGGTTGTGGGCAACCTGCATTCAATATGCTACTGAGAGACGGCAGCGCCATTTGCGCTTGCACAGACTCGTCTGATGGTCACGCATCAATAGTCTTCAGTAGCGTGGCTTTTTGGGCTTGTTGGTACATACTTCAAAGACACTGTAGCGCAGCAAAAGACGAGGACACAAGAAACGAGAGACGAACACCACGAGCGCTCGTGGTGTTCGTCTCTCGTTTCTTGTGTCCTCGTCTTTTGCTGCGCTACAGTGTCTTTGAAATAGTCTTCAGTGCCCTGACACGTGACAAGAAATGCTTCCCGACCGAAAACACCCACCCGGTCAATATTATCTTTGGCCACTGAGAGCGCGGAAGTTTTTGTTTAAATCACTCAACGCCGTCAACGACGCCTATTACTACGGATAAGGCCCCACACACAGCTGACGTTTAAGAAGTTAAAGCAGACGACGCTGCAACGACTCTCGGCCCAGCGGCGATTTCCTTTGTACAGAACGACGGCTGACCGAACAGTCATACCGCTCGCGATGAGGTCAAGAAATTGCCAGTGGTTGAGCTCTGGTTAAACCTGGAGGATCTGCGCGTAACCATATGTTGTTGCGTGAGTTACATTGCCCCCAGTCTCGCCGTTTCGCGTGCTCTTGCACGACCATACTGCGCATGCCCGAGGAGCATGCTCGAGGGATTTGCCACGCAAGCCCTTGGCATATTTAGAAGGGTCGCGCTGAAAGGAAGAGAAGCAGGCCTTTCAGCGGCCTGCTTAAACTAACTCAAGCATACGTAATAAGCCGCGTGAGTTATGCCACACCTTTCTTAAACATTAGCGCTGCGGAGAAGAAACTAGACTCGCTCATTCGACGGTGCATAAAGAGGGCCCTGAGATTACCGATTAGCACCTACACAGAGAAGCTGCTCTCTATGGGAGTGCACAATACCTGGGACGAAATAGCGGAGGCTGTCAGAATTTCCCAGCTCGAAAGATTAAGCCGAACAGCCACAGGCAGAGCCATCCTTGAAATGGTAGGCCTGCAAACAGATAGGGGACTACGAGTCAAATCGAGCATTCCGCAGGACTGCCGAGAAAGTCTAATCATTCCCCCACTCCCTCGTAGCATGCATCCCATATTCAACACTGAAAGGAGGGAGAAGAGGGCACAAGCACTTATCAGACGCTTCGATCCGATGGACAGCAAGTCCGTTCAGGGTTGCCAGATGGCTGCGACCTCAGGTAGCCAAATTGGCCTCCGTAGTAGCCCAAACGTAGCCAAAAGCGAAATTTTTGTGTAGCCCAAAAGTAGCCAAAAATATTGGTTTTTGTGAAGACATTTCTTAAGCATATTAAATTAATTTTCGGCGGGAATATTTACATATTAGATTTCTTTCCCGCACATGATGTCTGAGGGGGTGCGCGCGGCGTGCTCTTTTCGTTGTTTCATTTCATTTTTTTTTTTTCTCACAACAGAGAAAAAAGGAGCAGGAGCTAAAGGCTCACAGCCTGACAGAGGCTCCTGCCCCAGGTAGCACAATTTGGCATTTCAGTGCACACTTAATAAAAAGAAAAGATAGACATGGAAACAGCTCTCATTTACATAAACACATTTGAACATATAAATACTTCAACATATAAAAGTGAACATATAAATATGGAATTAGACAACACTTAGTAGAATTTAAGGAAAAAAAGAAACGCTAAATGCACATCTCGGCACTCTGCAAAACTCATGTAATTGCAAACACACACACACACATAGATTACAGACACATAGCACACCGTACTCTGATAATATATATACACCTTGATTACACCGAAAATTAATGAATACAAACAATGTCTTATTGAAGGAAAGAAATAGGTTTTTTTAACAAATACGATTTGACATATTTCTTAAACTCCGGTTTTTGGAATTCGATTTCTTCTCCTATGAAATTCAGCAAATAAGGAACTTGGAAATGTAAGATCTGTCTGCCATAATTGGTCCTAGTGAGCGGTATTCTTCTTGTGTGTTTACGTAAGGTGTATTTTGATTCTTGGAGGTTTGCTTCAGAGAGGTACAATTTATTGTTTTTTATGTATTGTAATAACTTGAAATAATATATTTGCGCAGCTGGAAGCATTTCATGTTTAATAAATAGCTTGTCTGTTGGAAGATCACATGGTTTTCCTTGATAATTTTCAAATATTCGCAACACCTTTTTTTGGAGGATCGTTAGTTTGTTATAGTTATGAGCTGTAGTAGTACCCCACACTAGACTACAATATGATAACTTGGAGATATGATAACGTTTCGCACCCGTCATGCACGCTAACCAGTGCGGCTAACCAGGTCCTAAAGATGGGGCCGCAGTTCCACTTTGCAGGCGCGGCAGTAGGCCATATCACCTGAGGCGGGTGACGACAACGATTCTGCACGCGGAAAAGAACGGCGGCGCTATATAACGGAATCGCAGCTCTAGTTTAGGAATATTTCACCTTTTAAATGTTCGCGCGCAGATTAGACACATCGACAGTGAAAATAACTTACTGTATACTTACGCAGCCTCACATTTCAATTTTATGCCTTAAGAGAAAGGGTCTCACTGAGAGCGTCACCTCAAAGCATCTAGCATGCGCCTTCTTGAAGCTACATTCTACGATATGCATGAGCTCAGAATAAATCAAGGATACGAGGGGGTACCCAAAAGAAACCGGACTAAATTTTTTGCTCGGCAAAGCTTCTGTGGTACCGCGTTTTGCCACTAGGAGCGCATAGAACGAACATTCCAGAGTCAGTAAGCCGAGTGCCGTCGTTGAAGGAGGTCAGACTAGTTTACGCAGACTTTTAGAGTGACGACTGTTTTGTGCGAACGTCGTTTTTGCAATGGCTGATTTTCGTGAACAGCGTGCGCCGGTGAAATTACGATTTTTGCTCGGAAAAAGTTGAATGGAAACTCATGAAATATTAAGAAAGACGTACAAGGACGATGCTATGGGGACAACTCAAGTGTTCCTGAATCGAATCCTGAATCAAAGCAACAATCATGCCAATGAAAAACTTCATATTCACCTCGCCTCAAGAAAGCTCGTCAGGTGAAACCAAACCTCAAAACAATGCTGATTTGTTTTTTCGACGTGAGAGGAGTCGTCCATTGAGAATTTGTTCCGCAGGGTCAGACAGTTAGCTAGGCTTTCTACTTGGATGTTTTGAAAAGATTGGGCAACAGTGTGCGGTGGAAGCGGCCAGATCTGTGGCGGTCGGGTGATTGGTTTTTCCATCATGGCAATGCCTCTGCTCACACCGCCCTGTCTCTACGACAATTTTGGACCAAAAATGGCATGACCCCTATTACTCAACCCTCATACTCTCCCGACCTTGCCCCGTGCTACTTTCTTTGTTTCCTAGAATGAAAAAATAGGTGAATGGAAAGCGTTTCGCTGATGTTGCTGAGGTGAAGAAAAAAACGACGGAGGCACTGTGAAGCATCACAAAAGATGAATTTAAACAATGTTTTGAAAAATGGAATGAAAGATTCGACAAGCGTATCATTGCAAGTGGGTAATACTTTGAAGGAGATTGAAAGTCTGTGCTTAAAATGTGAAGAAATAAGTTCAAACAAAAATAAGTCCGGTTTCTTTTGGGTACCCCCTCGTATATGTCATTAGATGATAATCTATGTCGATTTTATCTTCAGTCTAACAGCACATTCAGAATAACGAGAAAAACATATTACCCATTCCGGCCTTTTTGTAGTTCCGGATGTACATCGCCCACTTGCCCATTCTGAAAGTTCTCATAGCGACGGATCTAATGCCATGTCATGCCACTAACTTCCGCCGCCCTCTTTAGTTACAGTGGGTTCCGCACCGCGCCGAAGGACGGCTGCATGGCTCCGCTTGAGTGCACGCAGATTACGCAACGGTCACGGCGCTCTCGCGTCGCTCTCAATGAACCTCGAGGGCTGCACGTGTGCCGCTTGAGGCTGCAGAAAAAGCGCAGGCTCTTGCGAGTGGTGCGCTTGCTGTGTCCACCACGAGAAAACGAAGAAATAGAAAAAGACCTTATTAATGCGTAAGCATACTTGCCTCATGCGTATCTTGAGCAGAATGTGTCCGCAGAACCAGAATAAACAATACAAGAGAAGGACATGCCTGGCGGTGCCACCTACCGCAGCCGAAGCGGACGCCCAAACCACTAGGTCACGTCTACGGTTAACGGTTAACATGTGAGGATCACGAAACCAGACAACAGGAGCGTCAATGGGAGATCGCTCTCGTGTTCAGATGGCAACAGTCTATGTTCAGTGGCGAGGGCGCGGGTGGCGTTAGTACGCGGATTAAGTGGAATCTGTATAGGCCGTGAAGTGTTTCCGGGTGGCAATTTTCACGTAGTGTCCACTCTTTATAAAAGAAATCGAAAGGCCATGATCCTTGACCACCTGAAACACATAAGTTTTCTCGAACACAGCGTTTACAAATTGTCATTTTGTAGCAGATACGCTCAATTTCTTTAACCTGCTATAGGCTGCATTTTGATTCCAGCATGCCTTTTATTTCTGTGACTGTATAATTGCAACAGAGCACATTATAACTACTTTAACTTTTTTTTTCACGCATGAAAAAGATATAGCCCAAAAGTAGCCACATAGCCAAAACGAAATTTCTGACGCCAACTCGGACAAAAAGTAGCCCAATTTGGCTATTAATAGCCCAATCTGGCAACCCTGAGTCCGTTGCGTACGTGGACGCAGCAAGTGGCAAGTCGGGTGCGGCGGTCGCCTCGGTGGTCGGCGGCCGCGCTGCCCCCGTATCGGCAGCCACCATTAGAAGCCGCAACGCGGAAACAGCTGAAGAAGTTGCGATAGCGCTCGCTTGCGTTGGAACGGAAGCCAATTTTATAGCAAAACGGCCATCTATAATTTTGGAAAGGGTAGGATCTCGCCGGAAGCGGCAAGGATTCTGGCCAGTAGACAGCTAAACAGAAAAGTTAGCCTCATTTCGACTCGCGCACACGCGTCCATTCCTGGCAACGACGCGGCCCACGAGTTAGCCCGAGCTCTCTACTTCCGGGTAGCTGTAGAGCCGCCAGACTGCCAGAACATGGACGAGCGTCTGCAAAATTATACGGAAATTGTTGAAAATTATAGGTTACAGAGGAGACTGGTGCCACCACCTGATAAAGGTCTAAACAATAGGGAGGCAATCGCAAGGCGACGCCTCCAAGCTGGGAACTTCGTAAACCCGGTCTGGTCCTATCATGTTCATAGAGATAAAGAAAACGATAAGTGCAAGCACTGGGGCGAGAGGGACCCTCGACCACATAATCTGGGAATGCGCTAGCTCCCCAGGGGCTAACGAGAACAAATTGTAGAGAAACCTTGGAAGCCCTGCTGCGGAGCGAGGCCCCTGCTTCATAGCAACAAGATATCCGCCTGGCGGAAGAAGCCGCGAGAAATCAAGACCTCTACGCCTGCTTCTAATCGCGGAGGTCCCGGACCCCGTCACCCAGGCCTGCGTGCTGGGGACGGGGAGTAGGGTCCTTATCTGGCGGAAAATAAAGTTATCTGGCGTGCCTCACCGCGCGCGCTCTCCTTCCTTTCCTAAAAATGATCGGAGTGAAACACGTTGACAACGCCAACGGCAATGAACACATCGAACGCCGGCTGCCTATGGCATGGCTGAGGTGTCCACTGTACCAAAAGGGCAGTTATGCGCCTTCCCTACCCGCCGCGGTGGCTCAGTGGTAAGGCGCTCGCCTACGGAGCCGGAGTACCCGGGTTCGAACCCGACCGCGGCGGCCGCGTTTCGATGGAGGCGAAACGCAAGAGGTGCCCGTGTGCTGTGCGATGTCGGTGCACTTTAAAGATCCCCAGGTGGTTAAAATTATTCCGGAGACCTCCACTTCGGCACCCCTTTCTCTCTTCTTTCTTTCACTCCTACCTCTCTTCCCTTACGGCGCGGTTCAGGTGTCCGCCGATATGTATATGAGACAGATACTGCGCCATTTCCTTTCCTCAAAAACCAATTTCCCAACCAATTTACTTTATCTTCCCTCTGGTTCCGGCGTCCACCGAGGTGTGGCAACACCCTCTAAAGAAGCTTTTTCTAGAGGGTGTTGGGTGTGCTCACCTCGCCCTCACCTCACGCTACATATATGATGGCATAGCAGGCAGATTTTATATACACAACAAACCACGCAGATGGCGATGCGCAGTCGCTACTCGGATCAGAGAGGGAGAGAGAGAGACTGTCGGCGAGGCGATGGCGGCGACCCCGGCCAAAGCCACCTAGACATGGCGCTGCCCCGGCGCGCCAGCTGTGCGCCTTGTGACGTCACTTGCTCCTCGCGCATGCGCAGTATGGCCTTCTCAGAGCTCTGGGGAATGGCTCGGCGACTAGCGTAGTGTTGCTTTCACAACAAAACGGTATATTAAGGCGAAAGCCTTTAATGGTTCATACTGCCGTCCGTCCGTCTGCGTTACATCCAGCCCCTGGGGTGACACATCGACGATGACGGGTGTCCACCGAGATATGAGAGACAGTTACTGCGCAATTTCCTTTCCTCAAATACAATTTTCATTTTCTTCATTACGGCCCCTCTTTCTCCTTCTTTCACTTCCTCTCTTCCTGTAGTGTGCGGTTTAGGTGTCCACCGAGATGACAGACCATTGCTGCGCCATTTCCTTTCCTCAAAATGCGTTGCGTTCAAAGGGCAAGGCAACGCGTCGAACGGGTGGTGGCGTTCCGTTCCGTGGACTCCCTGATAGCGTTACAACACGCTCTAGCGTTCCATTCCTAAAGGCGAAGCATAAGCGCCATTATAATGAGCACTTAATTAGTATTTAGTTATTAATGAGTAATTGATCAATAATTAGTAATTTGTCACTACTTAGTAATTAGCACTAAATTATGTCTAACGTCATCGAGTGCTGACGTCGCCAGTGCCACAGACGTAGTCAAAGTGGTGCACGGAAACGCTTTCGTCTCCGCGCACTTTAGATAGTGAAAGTGTCCCCTGAATTTTTAATTATAACGATACAAACTCAATAGTACTTCAAGAGCTGCCCTATAATGAATAACACACCCAGTTAGGAGAGACCGTTAAATAGTATCGAAGCGTAAAGTTCTGAGCCTAAAACAAAAATGTAGTCAGGAACGCAGAAGGGGAGAAAGAAAGCACCTCAAAGCCTCTTTAACAGCGTAAGGGGTGTTTGAGCATTTGACCTAAATGTATAATGCACACCCCGGGCCAATTCTAACGAAAAAAAAACTGGCTGTGGTCCGCCCTCCAAATCGTGACCAAGAAACGTTGCTGATCCACAACTTGACTCCCACTACTGCACGACATCGATGTGAGCGTTGCCTTCTGTGAGTGCTGCTAACCATTACGCTGAAATGGCTGCCACCTGCGTGGTGCTGCCACCTCTTCCTACACCGCTGCCGCATTTTGGCAAACAGGCATACGAAGACACGACCAGCAGCACGAGATGTGCTACCTTTCGGCTTGACAGCTGGAGACGCTGATTGCGAATGCTACAAGAAATAGAAACTCAGCGCAGTAGGTGCAATAGATCCAGTAGCTCCGCGAGCACTGTAGATGCACACCCTTCGTCAAAAGTAGAGCCCAGAAGTGGTTTGCTTTCTAAGCCATCTAGTGGGGTTATTTAGCAGCGTGGAGTTAGCGTGGAGCCAAATGAGTAGAGTTACCTTCACCTCCAAAAGATTTAGAACACTGGCGATGCATGACAAGCCACGAGGCATGGATCAAAACCAAACTTCTTGGGCTCCAGAATTCGGAGAAAGGGCATACGTACACTGCACGCGAAGCCTGTGCTGAAATGTCATGTTTTTCGGCATATAGCATGAAAGCAATCCTAGATCGTGTGTTCGTTGCAAATACAGCAGGCTGTGTAAGCGGCGAGTTCGTTGCGGTTAGAAATGCAGGCTTGCCTGCATTTCTTGCGTACGGCATCGGCAGTTCATGAAGCGAAGTTTTCTCGAACCTAGTACCGTCCATAGCGCACGTGTTACTCGCAGGGCGTTCGTAATGCCTCTTGAGCCGCCGCGGTGGCTTAGTGGTTATAGTGCTCGGCTGCTAACTCGAAAGGCACGGGTTCGATCCCGGCCGCGGCGGTCGAATTTCGATGGAGGCGATATCCTCTAGTCTGTCTACACTGCGATGACAGTGCACGTTAAAGACCCTCAGGTGGTCGAAATTTCCGGAGCCCGTCACTACGGCCTCTCTCATAGTCTAAGTCGCTTTGAGACGTTAAACCCTATAAACCAACCAAACCTTGAGCCGGCCTCTCGTCCGTAAGAGCACAGACAACGTAGCCAACACAACAAGCAATCGCCCGACCTAGACTTATCGACAGCAGCCACGCCCTGTTCCATACCTCGTCTCCCGTTCGAAGCCCTCGCTGGTCACGCGCCGCGGATGAAGACGCTCCGGCGGCGACGTCACCCTGGATTGCGTTCCGGGCCACAGGCCGCCAAGACTTCCATCGAAGACGAATCAGCTCACGGATGCTGCGACGAAGGGGCAGGGGACACCTCTGCGACGTCATGATGCCCCGACCACCCGAGAAGGCTTCCAAGTCAGAGTCCGCAGAGCCGGTCGTGGGTCCACTGTGTGCAGCGTTCGGCACCTCGTCGCCTAGCGCTACGTTGCCGAATCCAATCGTATCGGCGGTGCGCTTGGGCATGGATCTCGCTGTGTTGCACAAACTCGAGGGTTGCCTCTCCAGCCTCTGCTGATCTTGCCCTCGCTCGGTTAGTCAAGGTCAAGATGTTGCTGCTGCTGCTGCTTCGTGCGCCAGGTGCTTCGACGAAGCGCGTGGCGCTTGCGCTCTCGCGATCACCTTCTCTTCTTCGGAATGAATGAAAAGTACTCCTGGCGGCAAAATCAGCAGTTACAGTGACCTTGAAACCACAAGGTTTAAAAATGATGCCCTTTGCCTATGTGCTGCAGGTTCTCCACTGTGCGAGGAAGAAAGTGCAGGTGATGAACAGAACAGTTCCTACCTTCGAATGGCTTTCCCAACGGGAACCCATAGGGCGCGATATCTTATTTCTTTCTCTGGAGTCTGGTGGAATAGGCTTTGTTCACTTATTCGGCATCAGCTTGTTTCGCGGGTTTTTCTTTTTAAAATCGGCAAACCACCTTTTTTTCGTAGCTGTGCTTATTAAGCATCTCAATGCTCATTTTCCTTTCCTGTTCACACCGACTGGACAACTCGTTAGAGGCCATTATGCGGATTCCTTAAGGAAGTTGCTGACACCTTCAATTTCCTCACCGTGCGCTTTTCTTGAACTACCTCTAAGGCGTCTCCAGAAAGCAGATGACTCAGGCACTTACAGAGTATTAAGGCGAAAGCCTTTAATGGCTCATACTGTCGTGGCCAAGATGTGTTAGCAAATTTGTCCGAGTTTCAGATTGGTCGAAATGTTCGTGACGTCACTTCGCGCGAATTTTGACGGGTGTCCACCGAAATATGTGAGACAGTTACTGCACAATTTCCTTTCCTCAAATACAATTTTCGACTGGTGTCCACCGAGGTATGTGAGGCAGTTACTGCGTAATTTCCTTTCCTCAAATACAATTTTCATTTCCTTCATTACGGCCCCTCTTTCTCTTTCTTCTTTCGCTCCACTTCCTTCCTGTACGGTGCGGTTCAGGCGTCCACCGACATGACAGAGAATTACTTCGCCGTTTCATTTCCCCAAAAAGCGTTGCGTTCAAAGGGCAACGCATCGCGCCGAACGGGTGGTGGTTTCCGTGGACTCCCTGACAGCGCTACAACACGTTGTCGCGTTCCACTCCTCGTCCGACTGGCCGAAGCCGCCGCCGAGAGTCAAGACCTTCCGGCCGTCGTCTAGGCGGGTAGCCCTCTGGCTACCCGCCTCTTTCTGTTGGACATTAAAAGTTTTCCTACCCTACTGAAAAATCCGGTATGAATTTTAAACCGGAACCGTATACCGGGTTATTGTACAGGATTTGCGATACCGGATTACCGGAATATCCTGTATAAAACAGGACAGTCCTGTATAATACAGGACTCTCCTGTTTTGTACAGGATACTCCGGTAATTCGGTATCGCAAATCCTGTACAATAACCCGGTATGCGGTTCCGGTTTAAAATTCATACCGGCATACAGGACAGTCTTGTATTCTACAAGCTAGGCCCGTATTATACAGGAGGGCCCTGTATCACAGGACAAAGGCAGGAATAAAATGCTTCAAATATATCCCACTTGGACTAAATCTGCCGAAAAACTGGGGCCATAGGTGTACATGCCAAATACTGCAATATACAGAGCCTCAGAAACTAGAAATCTGCGATTATCAGCGACTCGCATTGCAGTCGATGTGCAATTGTGTTATTTGCTCCCAGCTTTTACCAAGTAATGGTAGCTTGGTGAGTATTATAATGCATCAAAAACTCCAAAAGATGTTTATTTTTTTCTCATGTCTTCAACCCGCACACTGAGGTAATAATTTAACTCTTTGCGACCATCTACCGGCGCTGGGGTCTCTACAGGGTGCTGGCCAATGAAATAGTCAGAAGCACCTGCAGAAAAGAAAATATGATTGGTAGTACATAATGCCCCCAGCTTATGATTTAATTGGGCTCTGACACACCACATAATCCATTGAGCACTGTCACATGCAACTTACGGCCAATGGCTTGTAGCTTTTCAGGGGTCATTGGCTTTCTGCCCACTGTGGAGGCTTCTGACTTCAGGTTCCGATGGCAAGCTTGCCCTGTAACGCTCCTTTCCAGGAGTTGTGGAGTCGTCCAAAGGCTGCGGGCTGCGTCCTTGCAGAAACGCGAATCTTTGGGTGCCACCATAACTGCTGCCCACGTTGCCAAAGGAATAAAAATTCCATTCCCGAGGTGGACCTGTATGCAATAATTACAAAGGCATACCCCAGTAGCACAAACGGGGCTCTGAATTGCGGGCCCTCGTGGGCCCAGACAAGCCACAGACAAGCCAGGCGTCTCAAGACGCCAGGCCCTGAGCATTGGCAATGCTCAGTATCGTAAATGCACCTCACGCCTTCCATATTTGAATCAATAATGTATTGAAAATCTGCGTCGTAACATTGTTGGTATGTAAACAGGTTGCTCGGACGATTCCGATGCTTGATTGGTCATCCTCCATTATTTACAGCACATACCGCAGCATCGATGCGATGCGTGATGTTTGTTCAAGGTCTTGAGCCGCTCCCCCTCAGGACGCTTATCGATGATTGCTCTCGCACGTATATACCATATGCCTCTGTAAAGAAAGAATACAAACTATAAAACTAATTTTAGTCGTGTTATCATGAAGGACAAGCAAATTCGGTATGTAACTGAAAGAAAATTTTGCGCTATTTCGTCCCTCTACGCTGTGCAATCTACAAAGTTTTAGTTAAAAAGACACTGGACAGTTAAAACGTTTCTGTTGACGCCGAGCATATAACCGAGACGGAGGCAGTACTTAAAGAACAGAGTGATTTAAAATGCGTACTTACGTCCTAGCAGCACGACGTCGCCGCCATAAAATCTGCCTTCACCGCCGTTGCCTCCACCGGTCAAATGTTCACCACTCACGTCTTTCGGAGCGAAGTCATTCATCACTGAGACAGGGATGATAGGGTTCCACCAAATTTGCACTGGACGTACGCATGAAAGGCGATGTCATCTTTGATAATGGATTGATCAAGGCAACACGAGGAAAGGCGCAAAAAATTGTGTTTTCGCAGCTACCTTCATCGCTTGACACTCAACCCAGCCGCAGGAGAGAACTAAAACCTGTTCCAACCAAACGCAGGAAAGGCGGGGGAGCAAATCTGCATAAAGTCACCGCGCAGCGACCGGGCACAGTGAACAAGCAGAATCGGAACCTCCTCGCCACTTCATGGAAGCCTCGCGGGGAGCGTGGTCGGGAGGGCGGCTTAAAATGTTCGGTCGTGGGCTGTAGAGTGAGCGCCTCCGCGCCGTTTCGGGGAATGGCACTGGGAGGGACAGGACAGACACAGAGGAGCCCAAGGGGAACGAACAAAGGAGATAGAAAAAAAACTAGGCAGTCTGTAGCGACGCATCGATGAAGAAAGAAAATTCTTGGTTTTCGTGCAGGAATTCTTTGCACTTCTTCGTCAAGTGATCGCCCTTTGATAACGCAACTTGTCCAAGCGCCATCGTGAGCGGCCCCACCCTTCACTCTATCAGGAAGACATACTAATCACAAATCGCCCAGAACATTTCTATCGACGAACAAGAAAAGGTTAATTCAACGGAGCCGGCAGCTTGGGGTGTTCCCTTAAGGGCGACGCTTCGTGCTAGCTAAAAGATGCAACGCACGAGAGAACAAAATAAAAACAAAAGCCACCTGTAGAAACCTTACACGAGTAACCCGTCTTTGCGCAATTTTTTTTTAAAGCTTTTTTCTTTTCTCTCATCACCGCCTTCTCTGCTTTTCCTCCGGTCGCAACAAAAAACCTGACCTGTGTTATGTTCCTGAGGTCCATAACACTGGCAGCACGGCCGGTGGCGATGGTCTGCACGGCCGGGTCCTCCGAGTGCAGCAGGGTCTCCCAGTCCTCCCAGGTCTTGAGGTTCTCTAGGTCCCGCGGGGGAGGGTCCGCCGGGCAGAGGGAAAGGATGTGGAGGGAAGAAGCGAAGGGTTCTGGGCATAGGGCGCAAGCATTAGTGGGGAAGGAGGGATGATAGTGGGTTAGGGTAAGGGGCGAGGGGAGAGTATGTGTTTGTAATCTGCGCCAGAATGTTGCGTGTCTGTTATCTAGGGAGGGGTGGCGCGGGGGGTAGAGCTGGCGAGAGGATCTGTATGCCTGGGTCAGCTCACTGAATGAGTGCATGCGATCCTTCGTGAATCCCCGATCCGAGGCCACCTGAGCCCGGTTTAAAGAACCTCGGGCTAAAAGGTTGGCGGCCTCGTTTCCGGGATTCCCGGAGTGTGCAGGCACCCATATCAGCTCCACTTGGCGGGGCGGGGGTGCATCGGGCGAGTCCAGTATGCCAAAAGCAGGGACATGAACTCGGCCTCGAGCAAAATTTAGAATCGCAGTTTTAGAGTCAGTTAAAATATACCGGGCTTCCGTGCGGGTTATAGCAAGTGCAATGGCGGCTTCCTCTGCAGCCTCTGGGGACGTATCTGGAGGGAGAGGTAGTGTGAGGAGGGTGGATGAAGAGGAGTCCACCGCAGCTGCTGTCGCTTCATCACCCGTGCAGGCAGCGTCCACCCATACGGCGTCCGGCTGGGGGCCGTACGCTCGATGGAGTGCCTTCGCACGGGCTCTGCGGCGCTGCTCATGGTGGGACGGGTGCATATTCCTCGGGAGCGGCCTGATGAGAAGCTCTCGGTGAAGGGATCGTGGGATGGCGAGAAGGGTTGGGTCGTTGGCCGGTATTTTGATTCCCAGGGAGCCCAGGTTATACCGACCTGTGGAAGTTTTTGTGAGCCTGATGTATTGGGCCTGTCGGTGGGCCTCCACCAGTTCCCCGATCGTGTTGTGGAGGCCCAGGCCTAGTAATCTGTCTGTGGGTGTGTTGAGGGGAAGATGAAGTGCTACCTTGAATGCCTTGCGAATCAAAGCATCCAAAGCGTTTATGTCATATTTGGATAGTTGTAAGTATGGGGTAGTGTACAGTACACGGCTGAGGACAAAGGCATGAATGAGGTGACATAGGTCGCGCTCCTTCATGCCTCTATGATGTCCCGAAACCCTGCGGATGAGGTGCGATATCGCGCCTGCAACCTGCTTGAGTTTCTTGAGGGTAGTGGTGTTTTTGCCATCGTTCTGGATGTGCAAGCCCAATACACGGAGGGTGCCAACCTCAGGTACCGGGTAACCATTCAATTCAATGGCAATGGGGGAGCGGGGACAGCGGTGGTTTTTAGGCCGGATGAGGAGCAGTTCGGACTTCTCTGGGGAGCAAGACAGTCCGATGGTCCGTGCGTAATTTTGGGTGAGGGTGGCTGCTTCCTGTAAGGTGTTCTCTATGTCGCCGTCACTGCCGTGGGTGGTCCACAGGGTGATATCGTCGGCATAAAGAGTGTGCTTGAGGTGGGGAATAGTTGCCAATTTCCGGGCGAGGGGTATGAGGGTTATGTTAAAGAGAAAGGGGGAAAGGACGGACCCTTGAGGGGTGCCGATACTCTGAAGTGTGTAGGAGGTGGAAGACAGAGGGCCGAAGTGTATCTCAGCCGTGCGGTCAGTCAGGAATGCTTGAATGTAGGCATACGTGCGCACACCCACATTCAATGGGGATAGAGCAGTCATGATCGCCTGATGTTCAATGCGATCAAAAGCTTTGGAGAGATCCAAAGCTAAGACTGCCTTGGTGTGACCTGGAAGAAGCGGGTCAAAAAGGTCGTGTGTGAGTTGCAGCATGGCATCCTGTGCGGATAGATGAGGGCGGAATCCCACCATGCTATGCGGGTAGAGATTGTTGTCCGCCATGTGACTTGTGAGTCTCGCTAACGCAACATGCTCGAGGAGCTTCCCGAGGCATGAGGTTAGCGAAATCGGGCGAAGGTTTTGAATGGTGAGTGGTTTGTTGGGTTTTGGTATAAATATTACCTTCGCGTGGCGCCAGGACTGCGGGAGGTTACCCTCCCTCCAGCACTGGTTGAAGTATTTCGTAATGTGGGTGATCGATTGGTCATCCAGATTACGGAGCATGGAGTTTGTGATTTGGTCTGCACCAGGTGCGGAGTTGGCGCGGAGAGTCAGGAGGGCCGCTCTGACTTCCGTCTCCGTGATGTCGGTGTCGAGTGTTGGATTTGCTTGTCCTGTGTAGTGCGGTAGAGGTACGGGGCCGCCTGGAGATGTGTACATGGTTTGAAGTGTGTCTAGAAGGGTGTCGGGATCGTCAATGTGTTCATGTGTGAGGCGTGTCACGTGGTGCTGTGCTGCTGATTTGGTGCGTGTGGGGTCAATGAGGTGTCGGAGGAGTTGCCATGCACGTTTGCTGGACAGGTTTCCGGCGATGCCGTCACATATCTGTCCCCAGTTGGATCGGCAGAGCTCCTCAGAGTGCTGTTGGATTTGTGTCTAGAGCGCGGCCAGCCGCTTTTTAAGCGTTCTGTTGTGTTTGTTGCCTTTCCAGCGTTCCAGGATGCTGTGATAAGCCTCCCAGAGGTGGGCTAGGCGTGTGTCAAGGGTCGGTGTTTCGGTTGTAGTTTCGATGTGTCGCGTGTTGTGGTGAACGTCATGCTTGAGTGATTGCACCCATGCACAAAACCGTGTATGTGTTCATTATCGCGCTTATGCGCACGCTGCCCTCCCCCCCCCCCCCCTTTCCCCTAAAAAATATCTGCTGGCGTACAACAGTCAATCTGCAGACCAAGCACCAAAACCGCAGCACATATCGCTCTGAATACAGGCTGGTATGTCCGGTTTGAGCTCCGTACCGGACTTGTCTGTCCGATTTCAGCTTCGAACCGGGAATGGACTGTCCGGTATGAGCTCCGTACCGGAGCGGTCTGTCCGGTTTGGGATCGATGCCGGACCGGTATGAACCGGTATAGCCATCAAACCGGACGGGTCTCGCCGGTATGAAAGTGATACCGGACCGGTATAAAACCGATATGTTCCGGTAAAATCCGGATTGCCGCAATACAGGATTTTTCAATAGGGTATCCTATCCTATCCACTCCTAAAGGCAAAGATTAAGCGTCATTAATTGGCTGTTAGTTAATGCACCAAGAGAATGTGAAGTGAACAATCGCGTAGTAAAATGCAGCTCTCAAGCTTTCGCCTTTCACCACTTTAGCCGCTCCTCGTAATTGTTTTGTTTCCTGTAGCGTTGTATCGGCGTTGAACGCCACGCCGGAGCACGTCACGGCACGCCGGGATGGCGGCCGGAAAAACGAGAGATACGTACGGACGCAGGCCGAGGCCGAGGTTGAGAGAGCCCCGGTTTGATGGTTGGTTGATTGCGACTCAGAAGGATGAAAAGGAAAAGCGCACGGGCTTGCCGACTGGCTCAAGCCGAGCCAACGTCTACGTCTAGGTGGTGTTGGCCGAGCCACCACCGCTGCCGCGTGCAGATAGAGGAGAATCAAGAGGTCAGAGGAAAGAGAAAAAGTAAAGAAAAGAGGCGCGTCGCAGCAACTACCGCGTCCGCCGAAGCGGACGCTGCTGAAATCGGAGCGCAGCGCCTTAAATAGGGCCGCTAATACAGCGCCCCCTCAGGTGAGTGGTCTGTGGTCTCCAAACCGAAACCACTACGCAACAGCAACCTTTTCTGGAGTTCCTTCACACCATTGTTTCAAAATGTGTTAGGCGAATGTGCATTTCTTCTGCTGCAAAAACGTTCTTCTTCAAACTGCACACATCTACGCTAGCTGTGAAGGAATGGATTGATGCTAAGGAGATGCTTGCGCCATGGACGGTGAATTGCCGTCTGTGCAGTACACCAGAGAAAATTGACCATTGTTTTATTCTGTGAATTGATGCTGTGTTCTTCTGGGACATATAACATCGAACAAGTAAGAAGGATATTGATATCACACCCCACAGTATCCGTCTTTTGCCTGTGGAGAAAAACTGTGTTGTGCCGCATGATCGATTTATGCTGCTGGAACTATTTAGTCTCTGGAAGAGCCACCTGATGGACCGCCACTCCGAATCAGCACAGTCGTTGAAATTTTTGTTTCGTGAGCAATGCGCCTTAGTGCGGGTAGTATATGCTGCCCTGGAAGAGCCGCCTAGCTGGCTCCCCTTTCTGGATGCAAGTGTGTGGCTCCCAGACTTTTAAAGCGATAGCTTCACTACGCCAGCCACTTTGCCTCGTCGAGCGTGGTCGCACCTCGGCCGTATGCCCGTGGCTGCAGTGGACTCCCGTCATCCATTTGTAGAAGAAGGCAGGAAATGGGAGTGAAAGGAGAAACAGAAATAGTGTCCTTAATGAAGAAAATGAATTTGAGGAAAGGAAATTACGCAGTAACTGTCTCACATATCTCGGTGCACACCCATCATCCGTATTATGACGTCAGAGATTACCCAAGTGAATCATCAGTAGCATTACATCGATTGTAGAGATCGGCGTCAGCCAGCCTCGCTTGGAAGCAGCCAGCACACATGTGTCTCCTGGGTGGCTCCGAGTACTTGCAGTCTGCTCGGCGACGGCTGGTTCAGGGCCTGCCGTAATGGACCACGAGGAGATGGTCTGGTCCCCATGTGGCTTCAATCAACGGGCTCTGCTGCGTCGGAAGATGGCAGTCTTTGACTGAAAGGAATATCGGGCCGAAGTTTGGGGTACAAAAGCGCCCTATTTCCTGTGTCGCCCCACGTGCCGACAGCACCCGCAGTGAGCAGTCGGGCGTTATCTTCCCCAATTATCGCTACAAGGTCCGGAGCCGAAGGTCATGTTTCCGCTGTTGCACTCCTGGTGGTGGTGAAAAACATTTATAATGCAATAAATATTTACAGAGAGGTGATTGGGGTAGGGCCTATTGGCCCTTTCCCCTAACAATACTAGGTGGAGCCCCTATTCCGGGGCCCCATTGGCAAGCAACGCCGCCCGCGTCCGGTGAACCAAGGCCTTTTGGGTCTTTAGGTCCTGACAGCCGAGCAGGGCCGCCTCCCAGTCCTCTCTGGTGGGGTTGGGGTTGGGGGGGATAGATGGGTTTGACTGACACGCCCAAACCATGTGGAAGGTGTCAGCCACCTCCCCACAGAACTGGCACGTGCCATCAAAGGATGTATTGAAATGTTTAAGCACCGCCGGGCACAGTACAGTGTTAGTAAGAATTTTGATGAGGAGGCGCTCGTCAGCGCGATCCAGACCCTTACAAGGGGCCGGGTAGCGCCGGTGCTCCTCCTTGTAGTAATCGGTGATTTGTTTGAATGTAATGGCCAGATTGTCTGATTGGGAGTACCCTTCCAAGGACAGGGAGATAGCCCGGGGAGAGAGTGCGCGGGCGGCCTGATCGGCCTGTTCGTTTCCCTGGAGTCCCTGGTGACCGGGGGCCCAAATCAGGTTGCGTGGAGTTGGATCTTCAGATCGACAGCTATATTCCAGTATGCGCCAGGCAAGCGGGGGAGCCCAGCCCAACTCGTAGTTCCGACAGGCCCCTCGCGAGTCGGTGATGATGTGTTTCGACTTGGGAGTAGTGAGAGCAAGAGCAATGGCAATCTCCTCCGCGTGTGTTGCGCTGTAGGCTTTGAAAGTGAGCCCGTTGACTGTGTTTGTGTTTTGTACGACTGCGGCCGTGTACCATACCCCGTGGTGTGGGCCGGCAACGTCCACGTAATACACATGTTGTTGGTTAAAATAGTATCGCGCCAACGCTTCCGCGCGCGCCTGTCGACGACCGCTATGGTCTTCTCTGGACATGTTGCGGGGAAGGGGTCGGACCCGGAGGGCGCGTCTCCAGGGTTCTGGCACTCTCTCCCTTTCCTCAATATGGTAGTCATGTTTGATGTGTAGCCGGTCCAAGAGGCGGCGACCGGACGTGGTCTGTGCAAGACGCGTGTATTGGTTGACTAAGTGGGCCTCTCGAAGCTCCCGAAATGTGTTCACCACGCCCAAGGCCAGAAGTCGCTGGTTGGACGTGGTGACCGGGAGGTCGAGAGCCCGCTTGATGACTTTCCGGTGGATGACCTCCAGTTGGTCATCATCATGTTTGCGCAGGTGCAAGTAGGGGGTTGAGTAGAGGATTCTACTCGTTACGAAAGCATGGGCAAGCCGCAGTGCATCCTTGCTTCGTAATCCGCCCCGCTTGTTGGAGACCCGGCGGACCATGCGGCCCACCTGGTCTCCCACCGTGCGAAGTTTGGCTAGGGTGGTGTCGACTCTGCGTTGGTGGTGTATGAAGAGACCAAGGACGCGGATCTCCTTGGACTCCCGGATCGGTCCCGAGGGGAGACTGATGCAAAGCGGAGTTGTGTCCCGAGGGGAGGGACGTATGTGCACAAATTCTGATTTAGACGGGGCGCACTGGAGTCCGCAGTAGGCCGCTTAGTCGTCGACTAGGGTCGCCGCTGCTTGCAGGCAGGATTCCATGTGGCCCAGGTTACCTTGCGTGGCCCAGATTGTAATGTCATCCGCATAAAGAGCGTGATGTATCCCGGGCAAAGAGGACAATTTGGAGGGAAGATGAAGCATTGCCAAATTGAAGAGGAGGGGAGACAGGACCGCGCCTTGAGGTGTTCCCCTCGAGCCGATGGTGTATGGCCCGTGTTCCGCATCTTGTATGCGTATGTAGGCTTGACGGTCTGTAAGAAATTGTTTTATGTAGTTGAATGTTTTGTGGCCACAGTTGGTGTTACTGAGGTGGTCCAGGATTACTTCGTGTTTGACGTTGTCGAATGCGCCTTTAAGATCCAAGGCCAAGACCACTTGTCGTTGTGGGGACATTCGACAGGATCTAAGATGTCGTGGTGAAGCTGCAGAAGTATATCCTGTGCAGACTTGTGAGGGCGAAAACCGAACATGGTGTCCGCGAAAGTGTGCTGTGTTTCTAGAAAATCGGAGAGTCTGTCGCGCACCATCGTCTCCATCAGCTTGCCGACACAAGACGTGAGGGAGATGGGGCGAAGGTTCTCCACATCAATAGGTTTGCCGGCTTTCGGAATATTCTACACTCACACAACACGAACAGCAGATACAGCTTACAGAAACACAAACAGACGTGGACAACCACCTTCTCTACCTTTGGGAGGCCCGTCGCAGCCTCACGAAGCGATGGAAGAAACAGAAACATAACAGACGCCTAAAGAACCGCATCCTCGAACTCACACAACATGCAGCGGAATATGCTACTCAGCTAGCCGACACTAATTGGGTGGACCGGTGCAACGCGGCTGCTCGCCAGATGTCTGGCCGCAACACGTGGCGCCTGTTCCGCGCTCTCATCGATCCAATACAAACACGCACGGAAACCCAACGCCAATTACATAGGGCCTTGCACAACTTTACAGGAACGACAAAACAACTAGCGCACACGCTCAGGGATCGCTACCTGTGCACCACTAAGGACCCCCGGCAGGCGGCGTACTCGTATGCAGGCGAAGAGAACACGGAGCTGGACAAGCCGTTCCAGCTCCACGACCTCCGGGCGGCCTTGAGCAAAATGAAGGGGGGCACTGCACCCGGGCGCGACAAGGTTACGGTCAAGCTCTTGGCCAACCTTCCCGACGCAGCCTACGCCGCGCTCCTCAAATACATCAATAGCATTTGGGACGGAGAGACTCCTCTCCCTCTCGATTGGAAATCGGCTCTCGTGACCTTTATTCCGAAAACCGGCAAACCTATTGCACTCCTGCGTTGCATGCCCCACGAGTCGGAGGTTGTTAACCACAGGTTTCGGCAACACGTGTCTACCATCAGCTGGCCATGGAACAACCCGTGCTGACCTACCGAGGCCTATGTGACCTCACCGGCATTCTCCTCACTCAAGCTCCAACATGTGACAGGAGCGAGGCCACGAGCGAGGGAAAGTGAGATTGTGCGCGAAAGTGAACTTTCAGGCCACTCCCTTCTGGACGAGGCCGTCCTCTACCTAGGGACTCTAGGGAATGAGAGCCCGATTTAACTCGCTTGTGTGTGTGGCCGAGGAACTCTCCCGTTGACTCTCCCGTTTGCTCTTACGCTTGTAAAAATGTATTGAGGCGGAAGCATTTAATGCCTCATCGTTGTAAGCAGGATTCAGGAGGAAAACGGCGCAAAAAAACGTGGACAAAAGAGACAAACACGACAGGACCAGCGTCCACGTTTTGTTCAAGTTTTTTTGCGCCGTTTTCCTCCTGAATCATGAACCAACTAGCCCAAACTAGAGTTCTTCGTAAGCAGGTGTTGTCCACAGAAATGTGGCGCTTTTCAATTGGTCGAAATGGTCGTGACGTCACAGTGCGCGAATTTCAAACTGGGCCAATAGCACTT